>NC_058030.1:11787345-12033620 GCF_019176455.1 Solea senegalensis | reverse complement strand
ATTTCAGTCAAAAGTCATACAGTCAAAAAAGTCATACTATAGTATGTCGTCCGAAATCAGTCAAAAATGTCATACTATAGTACGTCGTTCAAAATCAGTCAAAAAAGTCTGAAGTCAAAATTCTTGAGGTATGTCGTCAAAAATGTTGTCCAAAATTAGACAAAAAGGTCAAAAGTCACTAAAATGTCATAGTTAGACGACATACTAAACTATGACATTTTTGTCAAATTTTGGACAACATACTAGACCTGACTGTTATGTTGGCGTAGTGGTTTGACGGTCTTAATTATATTACTGTTGCAAGAATGTGCTGGGTTCAATCCCAAGTTTCGGATATTTTTACTAAACTTTGTCTAAACTATGACATTTTTGCCACATTTTGGACGACATACTAAACTATGACATTTTTGCCACATTTTCGACAACATACTAAACTATGACATTTTTGCCACATTTTTGACAGCATACTATACTATGACATTTTGGTGACTACATAATAAAATCTGAAAACATGGATTGAACCTGCATTCTCGTGAATACTCTAGGTTCTCACTAGAATGCCTTGCAGCAGCAGGCATTAATTGTAGCTGGTGAGGGCAAGTGAGTTGCTTGCCAAGTCTCAGTGTTTCTCAAGAAAGACAAACGACATTGTTCCAGGAGCACATACCAGCTTCCCTGCCAAATCCCTGCCAGCTGGACTGAAATTTCAGCCATGTAATGGAAGCAGGAGCAGAGCAGGGCCTGACAAAAGATGACATTGGCTTGGAAGTTTTGGGCAATGACGCTCAGGGGTATTCCATTATGTGGCTGTCACACAGCATTAGGCGAGAGAGCAAACACTTTCATGTGTGGATTACCACTTACCCAGCGGAGATAACAGATATTTGCCTTAGCTAATCCATTCCTCTATTGATTTTTGTCCCCCTGTAATAACTTCTTGCAAGCAAGCACATTTTAATAAATGCAAGAATGCTGACATGTAAAATGCTGGAACAACAGGCAGTGTTTGACACGGATTAAGCGGCTTAAAGTAGTTTTCGTACAAATGAGAGATGTAAAGATCGTTCCTTGCAACTTTATTTATTACGGTGATATTAGAAAATAAAATTCAGACGAGATAAGGACATACATTTGTGAATGCTGTAAATGCTGTTTCAAAACTATCAACACACCGTTTCTCTCTGATATGTTACTATCTACACAACCCAAACACTATTTTTAGTCGACCAAACAAAGGATTATTAAATCACAAATGAAACACTTATTCTTAAGCCAGTTGCACAGACATGGTTAAAGAATATCACTTCCACAGCATATTAGATAAGTCACATCACATTTAAAGATTTACATTGTCACTATAGCTTACATATTGCATTTTTACAGTGATAAAATGACATTGATTAAAAATGTAGAATAAAGTTTCTTGATATTGGTTCAGTTGTATTGGGTCACAATAACCGGTACATGTTTCAGGTTCATTTAGTTGTTTGATGTGGACTCTTGGTCCTTGGTTTGGGCACAGGCGAAGGTTGTTTTGTCTCAGCAGCTGTGGGCAGATCCAGAGGTTTGCTTTCACTCTGAACGTCAGGCTGAGACATTTCCTGGTAACAGGCTTTCGGTGAAGGCTGATGGCTTGGAAGAGTAGTGTTCTCAGTCGGGTGCATCGTCTCATAGTCGGGGCTGATGGACCCTGACCCTCGCTTGTTTAGAGAAAGCATTCTGACGTCACCTTTTCCTGTGAGTGTCTTTTGTGTTTCATTACGTCTGTGGCAGCAACATAATGTGATGGTGATGATGAGCAAAAGCACAATCAGAGTCAATCCTCCTGCTAAGGCTAGCACAACAGTCGCAGGTTTAAAACAGAGCTCCTTTGATTGTGGTGATGGTGATGGACTTTTACAGGCTGGACAAACAGTATCACTCCTCTCTTTGCTGACCTTGTTTGCCACACTGCATGTGAAGTTCCTCTCTCCTTTCAAGTGAGCCAGTGATATACTCAAAGTTTGTCTTTCTTCACTTTGCAGTGTCTTATCATCAAGTGTCCATGAGAACAACAAACCCTGGGGTTTGGCTACATTGCAATTTAGATTAACAGCACTGGACTTGAAGTCACAGACATAAGTGAGTTTAGGTTTTGATACCTTGTTCAGGACACAGAGACGGCCGCTCCACGATTGGGCAAAAGTACCGTTTGGATGCAGTAGATTTGCTTGGTAATCTCCTGCACTTGAGAACTGTACGGCCTTTAACTGAAGAGCTCCGGTTGCAGAAACGTCCTCTGTCTTTCCAACAGACACTCTGCCATTCTGTTTGTAGAAGATTATTGTCTTATTGTGAGTCCACCTCAGCGTGTGTTTGTTTGTCAGTCCCTTGTAGACGAGAGGCAGAGTCCGACTCTGTCCAACTGCAGCATAGAGGTCGCAGGCTTCCTTGTTTGCTGCGGAGAGCTTGATGTGTCCTGAAAGAATAACGATACCAAGTGTGGCAGCAAAACACGCCATTATATAAGAGGAGAGACTGGAATGTCCTGTCTGAATTTTAACACTAATCTATTTAGGCAGTGATCGAGAAGCAGACCCTATCAAGATTAGACCTCACGTTTGCAACTTCACCCACAACTGTCACTCCAATAATAAGCTTCATGCCCACCAAGAGAAGTAAAGCCTCAGGAGGAAGGAAACTCTATTAACCAAGAGTCTACTTTCAGTTCCCTGAAGTTGA
Organism: Solea senegalensis; assembly: GCF_019176455.1. Lineage (NCBI taxonomy): Eukaryota > Metazoa > Chordata > Actinopteri > Pleuronectiformes > Soleidae > Solea > Solea senegalensis. The sequence continues at coordinate 12,030,899 of NC_058030.1, read as the reverse complement.
TAAACGTCATTTGTAAACTAACATTTTCCATTGCTGTTACACTCACAGGAATATGTCTTTAGAAGTATATGGTTAACACAGTTGTGGTCAAAAGATTTCTTTAAAAAAAGCATTAAACGGAATGTGACATTTGTTTTGTTTTTAAAAAAGCCCATTTTCAAGTTCACAAATTGCGAAATGCAGCTTAAATTTCCTGTTTGTTAATTTTAGATTTGATATTTTGTTCAATTTTTATTTTTGTGTAAAACAAAGAAAGAGCACAACAGTGGTTTGCTTTTCAATAATAATAATGAATAATAATAATAATAAACACAGGCTCTGGGCAAATCCAGTCAAATTCTGACATCAATTGTTCAGTGGGTATAATCCAGAAAGTCTGCAAGTGACAGTTCATTTCCGCTCCCCCATGTTTTTAATTTGCTGAATCTAAAACGGTCTTAACATTTTTTCACATTATTAAATAATAGTTTTGCTTTTAAATATACCCAACCATTATAATCAAGTATGCTTTCAGTAAATCCCTCACAGCCTTTCCAGTAAACCTCTCATTGTTTAGTGAAACAGTTCATGGCACAAACAACCCTCCAATGTACAAATGTAACTATGTTGGCTCAGGTACTACGATGAGTTCATTTTTGCATCCCCACAACTATAATTCCATGCTATTAGCAATGATTCACACTGTCCTGTGACTCTCAACACCTTCAAAAAAAAACCCACAACAAGAAGAACACCTGTTTCTCTTGGTCTCACCATCATTACACTTCTTTGCCTAGGGAAAAGATTGATGTAACATGCTAGCTATTCGGAGGGGGTGTACTGAGAACTGAGTGCAATGAATTCCTACTTACAAATGTTGTAAAGATTATATCTTAAAGGATTTTCTCCGCCGACTCAAACAGGAACATGTGTGTGCTGTGCGTGCTTAGTTGAAAGCAGCAGGTTCACAAATCCAAGTTTTAAAAAGAGGTGCAGACCTGCGACATGCTTGTGTTTTACATCATTGCTGACCTCAGTCACAGACGGTACCTTGTCCCCTCGCTGCACCTTTTCCAATCAACGTCTGAAGAACCACTTCCATCATGCAGAACCTGGCACCAGAAGCTAACACAAATGCAGCAAAGGTTGTCAGATGCAACAGTTTCCTGACCTGGCTTCGCATTGTTTCAGCGCTTCCCCACTTCCTAATTGAGTTAGCGCTACTCACACAAGAAAAATGATTTGGAAAAATAGTCTTTGTACATGGTTCCAGTTTTTCGATGGACTCAGATTTCACTCATAAATAACAGCATATTATGGGGACAATTGCTGTGCAGGGGATAATACATTCTGTGGGTTTTAGGGCTGTTTCGTTTTCCAACTGATTCATCACATTGCTTGCTTTAAGGTCAAACCACTGACTTTAGTGTTTAACTCAAGAATCTTTGCATTCACATCTGGTAAACCATGCAGCCATTTTCATATAGTGTACCACGCTGCACTCTCAAGAAGAATTTCCCTACGGTTCAACGTCAACACATAGAAAGGGTGTAATTACAAATAGAAAGAACTGGACAAGAACCAGCACAATAAAAAAAACACATCATTAATACCTGATTACAATTTACTGAAAATAAAGTTTTCTCCTTATAGCTTCTCGATTGATAAATTCATGTTTACCATAATAGTTTTTCTTCACAAGAAAATATAAATGGTAATTATACATTTAAAGTGCAATATACAGTGGGTACTGAAAGTATTCAGACCCCTTTAAATTGTTCACTCTTTGTTTCATTGCAGCCAATAGCTAAAATCAAAAAGGTTCATTTTATTTCTCATTAATGTACACTCAGCACCCCATCTTGACAGAAATTTTGCAAATTTATTAAAAAAGAAAAACTGAAATATCACATGGTCATAAGTATTCAGTATTTGCCGTGACACTGATATTGAACTCACATGGTGTCCATTTCTTCTGATTGTCCTTGAGATGGTTCTGCTCCTTCATTGGAGTCCAGCTGTGTTTAATTAAACTGATTGGACTTGATTAGGAAAGGCACACACCTGTCTATATAAGACCTTACAGCTCACAGTGCATGTCAGAGCAAATGAGAATCATGAGGTCGAAGGAACTGCCCAAGGAGCTCAGAGACAGAATTGTGGCAAGGCACAGATCTGGCCAAGGTTGCAAAATAATTTCTGCAGCACTCAAGGTTCCTAAGAGCACAGTGGCCTCCATAATCCTTAAATGGAAGACGTTCGGGAAGACCAGAACTCTTCCTAGACCTGGCCGTCCAGCTAAACTGAGCAAGTGGTCCAACGGAAGCCTTTCCTCAGTGCAAGACATATGAAAGCCTGCATAGAGTTTGCCAAAAAACACATGAAGGACTCCCAGACTATGAGAAATAAGATTCTCTGGTCTGATGAGACCAAGATTGAACTTTTTGGCATTAATTCTAAGTGGTATGTGTGGAGAAAACCAAGCACTGCTCATCACTTGCACAATACAATCCCAACAGTGAAACATGGTGGTGGCAGCGTCATGCTATGGGGGTGTTTTTCAGGACGACTGGTTGCAATTGAAGGAAAGATGAATGTGGCCAAGCACAGAGATATCCTGGAAGAAAACCTCTTCCAGAGTGCTCAGGACCTCAGACTGTGCCGAAGGTTCACCTTCCAACAAGACAATGACCCTAAGCACACAGCTAAAATAACGAAGGAGTGGCTTCAGAACAACTCTGTGACCATTCTTTACTGGCCCAGCCAGAGCCCTGACCTAAACCAATTGAGCATCTCGAGAGAGACCTGAAAATGTCTGTCCACCAACATTCACCATCCAACCTGACAGAACTGGAGAGGATCTGCAAGGAAGAATGGCAGAGGATCCCCAAATCCATGTGTGAAAAACTTGTTGCATCATTCCCAAGAAGACTCATGGCAGTACTAGCTCAAAAGGGTGCTTCTACTCAATACTGAGCAAAGGGTCTGAATACTTATGACCATGTGATATTTCAGTTTTTCTTTTTTAATACATTTGCAAAAATTTCTACATTTCTGTTTTTTTCTGTCAAGATGTGCTGCTGAGTGTACATTAATGAGAAATAAAATGCAATGCTGCAATGAAACAAAGAGTGAACAATTTAAAGGGGTCTGAATACTTTCCGTACCACTGTAATAATAGCAAAACAGGTCACATCCAGTTCAGTTCAGTGAAAGAAGAAGAAAACAACTCGACTGTTTCTTTTCACTTCTTCTATTATTGCCTTGTCTGTGGTGTTTCCTCACACTAGTAGATGGATGTAAGAGTTGGAGAAGAGGAAGTGAGCTGAGGTGAAAACTGAATCTTCTTTACGTGTCTACAGCATCTTCAGCTACGAGATAGACGAGTGCTAGATAATACAGAAAAAGAACAATTTTCCCCTCGTTGTTTCATTACAGACATAATTGAAGCTTACTAACCTCTTAACAGAACACATAAAGAGTGCAAATTGGCAAAAAGGCAAAAATACTGCCAGTTTCATCACTGTTAAATGGAACTTTATTCCGACTGCCAAAAATGGTGCAAGGTCTTGTGCAATGGCAGCTTGCTTACGCCCAATATTTGGCCAGCGACAACATATTCAATTGAATATTTTTTATTTTAATAACAACAACAACAATAATAATAATAATAATAATAATAATAATAATAATGATCATTTATTAGTGAACAGTTTTGAAGATTATTCATTAAAATGGTCTCTGTTTTATCTCATATAATAAACAAAAGGGACCAAATATTCTTGTTGCTCAGAAGTAGACAATTAGAATTCATCATCATTGCTGAGGATAAATCACATTGATTTAATGCAAACAATACAATAGAACATGCTGTTAAATCAAACCCAATTATTTTCTCATCCCTCTTGATCCCCTTCTGTAACTTACCCTCCTAATTGGCTACAAAGTAAGTCTGAATAGACTAGCCACGGGCTAATTGGCCTCAGGTCCCGGTCTTCTAAGCTTTGAGGCTGGGAGCCCATCTGCCTCGCTGATGTTTAATTCAGGGGCCCAGATGGAGGCATAACGGCCTGACTGTGAGACCCTTGACTCACACTTTCAGCAGACATGGCTGTGGCTCTAAATGGCCGCGGGGGATGAGTGGGGTCTGGTTGGCCCCTCCTGCTCGCCAAAGTCGATGTAATCAGGAGGACAGTGATGTCACTCTGAGCCAAGTGCTGGTACCTTGAACTGGAGGGAGAGAAGCTTTGTTTGAGTCACTGCAAACACATGTAACACACCTGAAATCACTTGATTGTAATAAACATACTGAGATCAATGAGTGGTATAAACTGATAGATCCATCAGGGGCTTTTCTGAAATGTTGGAGAACTTTAATATGCAAATCATTTTGGCAACAACATTGGGATTAAGTAATAGCCATAAATCTTGGCATACTGTAAGTGTTTACCAGCTGTGAACATTTTGTTCCCAAACATATCAAATTACATAAGTGCTTATGAGACCAGATACCTTCACAAACATCATTTCTTGCATTTAAAAAATAATAAATACAGATAAAAGAACAGTGGCATACACACGGTCCAACGTTTTGGGCATTGGTCATAAAGAGCAGATCACTATAATCCAGTGAAGATGGACAGACAGGAACAAGCTGCAGTCAGCTTGATCACCTTCACTGTTTTAGGCAAACAGCTTATTTCCATCCAATTTTTGTCATTCTGACTGAAGCTTAAGACTTAGAGGAACAAGACGGTCGACTCTTTGTCGGTTTCTTAAAAGTAAATATCTTGCATGTACTACCAAGACTTTGTAAAATGAGAACCTCTGCTCCCCTGAATATGGATCCTTGCTTTTCCCTTGTCCTTCTGACCTGAAGCATCGTGAGACAAATCCAACGGGAAATTGTCCCATAAAAAATGTTCACCACCAACTTATGTGTCATTCAGGTAGATTTCCTGAAAATCTCAGTTCATACTGTGGACAATTCAGTCTGTTCCGCTTCTCTCTGTATGAGTCAGCTGAGAAGTGGGTGCTGCAGTGTCTGTCATCAAGTTCAGAGTTGTCTTATTTCCACTGCTGTCCAGTGTGTCCTGGTTTGAGGGTTTAAACATGTGAGTCGTTTCAGATCAGATGTAACATGACAGATGTTAACAACTCAGTCTTATTTGTTTGAGGAAGTGTATACTTTCATCATTTTTCATTGTGGTTGACTTTGAAATTGACTCTGCATGTCTTCTTCATGAGCAAAAGAACAAAGACAAAAATGTGCTAGATTTTTCACACATGAGATGAATCTTTTATTCTCCCCATTCTCTGTTGCTGACACATCGGCATGTTTTAAATGGTTTCAAAGATCACAGTCCTTGCAAGTTGAAGTCACTCCCACTACTTCCCCAAAATGGCCATAGAGACAAAAGCCAGACCTTTTTTTTTTGACAGAGTTCAAGAGATCACAGTTTATATTTCCTTTTGCATTACATGGGTCTCTAAATTGTCTGGTTTTGGGGGTGGGGGCGGTTGTCTGTGGTTCAAGCACAATATGGGCTGGGGCTTATCAGTGCTGACTTCTCCGGTGCCGACACCAAGGAGGAAGCTGCTTATATCATCTTTGTTTTGCTCGGACCCAGCTGTTTTTGCTCACTGTGGTGACCATCTATCTGCTGATGCTTTGCATCTTTGATGTGCACATGGAGGCGATGCTTAGAAAAGAATCACTGGGTCACCAATGACCCCCAAAACCTACCTCCCATCAGCCTGCAGGAGTTCCAATGTAAACAAAAGAAGAAGATTGTTTTCATTACTCTTTTCCTTTTTATGGCTGAGGTGCATCTGTTCTCTGTTGTCTTCCCCCAACATGTTAGCGAGATTAAAAGTCCCTCTGTGGCTACACTGTAAAAAAAAAAAAAAAAAAAAGTGTCACATTGGAATCAAAAATTTTATTTGGAAAACAATCTTGATTTATCTTATTTAAATCATTTGTTTGTTGTTTCCAGGCTGTCCAGTTAGATTGACACTTGCCAGTGTGAGTGTTAAGCCCTTGGTATACTTGCATTGCGCGGATCCTGGTAAACTTGTGCGCCAGGGTCCTGTAGTATCCCACTTCAACATCGGGTGCCGGTACAAGTCAGGACGCAGGGAATAAGATGCACTCCTACCAAAGAATACAGGAGAACAATGCTGCCGCTCCCTCAGGCACGTCTGGTTCTCACAGATGAAAGGTCCTTCGGGCATGGGAGTCAGGGAGTCAGCCAGTTCGAGGGTTGCCAGGTCGAGGCTCGCACGACTATCCTTGACGACCACTTCTTCTGTTGTCAAAATGGCTTTTGTGCCTGGTGAGCTCATACTCCACCAGCCAGAAATTCAGTTTGCGCACTCAATGTGCTCTTTGCATGCGGTTTCAAACTCTGTTGTGTGTTGATGACGCAATTGACGTGGGAAAACTTTTCATCACCTATGTCCACTTTTTATATACGGTCTATGGAAAAATCCAATGTGGATTCAGTATCTATTACCTTTTACAACTATGCCTAAAATCCCAGGCCTCCAGGCCAAGGAGCAATACAGTCATTAACCTGAGATCCCTGCTGAAGATGCAGAAACATTGCTGAAACCGGGTTTTGTCACATATTGTAGCAAGTCGTTCCTACAGTCTGTGCTTGTAGTGCAGCATCTCTGATGTTTATTTCAATTATTATGTTGTGACCATGGGGAAAGGCCCTTTGGCAGTCGGGGAAGACCCACGGACATCTGTGAAAGAATTGAATTCAGCATCTTGACAACAACAGAGAGAGAGAGAGACAAAAAGTTGAGACAGAATTCAATCTTTTTCTACTGAGGATCTATGTTTTTAGGCCATTTTAGCTTGGCACATACAGTAGCTGAATGAGCTGCAACAAACATTCGTAGGAACATGAACATGCATTTCTTTGCAACACAGTATTTCTCCAACATGTGGTATGAGGTAACACAATCCTCTGTGGAAATTTAAGAAACGTCTGACAGCAACTTCTGCCATCCAAACCTCAGTTTCAATGGCCATGACTATTTTTATACAGCACAGTTTCCAAGGCAGGTTTCAACATGCACATAAATTTCTTCGACAAAATGTACAGGGAATAAAAAAAAAAACCACATATAGCTGAAAGATCATGTTAACAAAGTTGAGCTGGTGCTAACACAGACAGTCAAGGCTCAATTTTCATACTTTAACCAAAGGGATTCAGATGAAAGGCAAGTCACAGACGTTTTAGATAGTACTATCATTCACTCACCGTCAGCAGTGAATGCATTAATGACCTCAATCTGAAAGCCAAATTAAACTGTAGGGGCATATTAGACTGAAATGTAGCAGTGGGGCAGACGCCACTGGAATATCATTTCTCACACACCCCGGTGTATGCCTACAGTCTACAGGGACATCCTTTACAGCACAGCAGCACACGGTATCACAGAGATGGACAGTTTCTATACTGACTGAATATCATTTCCTTTAAAGACACCCTTTGGGACACTGTCACGCTTCATTTTTGATTGAAAGAGCACCTATAGGAAACAAAGTTGCAAGAACACCTTATAGGTTTCTCCACTAGAAAGTCACTCCTTTAGATGATGAGAGTGAATGGTTGTTGGACTGGTGATCTGTCCAGGACGTACCCTGCCTTTCGCCCCATGTCAGCTGGGACTGGCTCCAGCCTAAAGTGGTAGATGGACGTTTGAAGCTGATCAAAAGTGCCAGACATGGACAATTCTCCATTCAGTTGCTGTAGATGTGCTTGATTACGTGTATTATAAGAAAACTACATTTTCAACAAGCCTAAGTTTAAACTAAAAAATCCCCCACCAATTACTTGCCTGTGTTTTATGAAAACAAGATTTTAGTTCAAAGGCAGCCCTCGAAATTCAGTTAAAACAGAGTTTGTCAGACAGCTGGGGAGAATGAACAAACACTTGTTTTGTGAGATTTCACCATAGATTATGTCATTTGTGCTTGCCTGAAGGTCATCCTGTGGTATACATGATGTTTCTTTTATGATGGATGAACAGTTAATCTCCAACAGATGAAGCATCCCACTTGTTCCAGAGTCTTTCCTTTTGTCTTTCTTTGTGTTTAAAATCCTGCCAAACCTGGATGTTATAAGAAAGACATCTTTAGCTAAGTGATTCTAATGTTTCATTCTTTCCTTGACCCCTTTTCAGTTTCCTCTGCCCCTCTGTCAGCAGTGTAAAATTATTAAGCCCATTTTGGAAGCCTTTTGCTTCCCCATTGAATTGTTTTTGTTGAACACATTTTTATCTTCGATCAGGTGTCACTACAAATTTAATTCAGATGTCTGGGACTGATGCAAACTAAAATTAAGCAGTGCAATAGTGCGAATATCATATTGTTTAAGGTTAGGAAACATATCATTTATAGATATTTAAGAGATAATATGTTTAAAGAAAATTACATTTCAAATAAAATAAAACATATCCATCAATAAAAGATAAATACTGTATAAATGTACAACTAAATGAAAGTAAAGAATATACAGTATTTCTGAAACCTTGACTTTCTTATTCTTTCGCACACTAATGGGTCACTCAGAGAGGAAATGTTGTGCCGCTTCATCAGTAACAGCTGGTGTAATGACTCAGCTTTAACAGCTGCACACTAATTAAGAGCGGAGTTCGTATTAAAAAAATGGTAGTTTGGTTGTGCCTGTACTTCTTCATTGAAGCTCTGAGTCGGAACAACCCTTACGTCTGCAGAAGCAGAGGATGTGAAAGGTCTGAGTTCAAGTTAGTTGCTAGACAAATGTCTTTTTTTTGGTCAATCTGGCTCTCGCTGATATCCAATTCACTGAAGCACAAAACATCAGGAACATAAGAAAACTAAAAATGGCTGTAACACAGCACAACAATGCATTTTAGGCTCTGAAAGCAGGGCTGGAGTAAACAGGCCTCACTGCACTTGATTTCTGGAAATATCATTCTATGTTTATACGTCGGGCCATCCATCATTCCTCGCTCCTGCTTCCGCCTGGCTTTGATTTGCTCACATGAAGACAGGATGCCGCACTCCTAACTTCTGATTTGAATAGCTTGGAGCTTCTGATGTGGTTTCAAATGTGAGAAAAAGATCAGAAGAACAAAAACTGTCTCACATCCAAAAGATAAAGCTGTTGGTCATATCTGCTGAATCTGAGTCAACAAAGACAGCGTTGGTCTTGGTTTGGTGATAAGGCTGCTTTTAAGCCATTGAGGACAGTTTGGCTGGATTGATGCTCGGGTGTGGTCTCAATGATCAAATCTGCACAGACGACCTTTTGATTACCAAAAAAAGAAAAACCTCCTCAGCAAACAGGATAAGCAAAAAGGAAACCAGTAATACTGACAGTGATCTTTTTTCTTCCCAGTGCCATAAAATGTTTGGCCAGTGTCTACACATGTCTGCAGTGTGAGTAAGACAACAGTGGGTGTTTCCAGAAATCTGTCTGCATCAGCTCCAATTCAAAGAGACACCGCGCCTTTCTGTGTTTCTATTTTGCCAAACTGACAAGCATGTTATTCAATATTTACAATTTTCCTCAGACATTGATTTGACATGGAGCAAGCATTTTGACAAAACTCCCTTTGATTCAATCACACATCATCATTGAATTCCTCTACGATAGCCATTTAATGATCTTGAGTTACTTTTCACAACTGTCCGCATGGACGTTGTGGACGATTCCCAGAATTTGTAATCCACATGTATTTCGGGATGATTAAATTATCCATCTGCTCATGGGACTAACAGACCTCTCTCTCACGCACCATGACTAAATTACACACAAATGTCACAAAAAAATGCATATTGTTTGTAAAGGTTCATTTTCTCAGAAAAGCTAATTTAGCATAAAAAATGGTTATTTACCATCCAATCTTATCAGCAAACACACAAAGAGAAAGTCTTTAAAAGGCCTCTTGTGGAGAAAACCTTATCTTTGTAAACCAGAGATTCATTTACCACAGAGTCGCAGTTGAAATGATTTTCTTAAAGGATATGAAGACCAGGCAGAAGACGGGTCACCTTTTTTCTTTGGCTGCATCACTTTTATGTTGGCTGAACAGATTTCGGCACCCTGGTATGCTGTCCTGCCCCCCGGCAGCAGCACAGACTTGGCCGTCTGTGGATACAAAGAGAGACTGAAAGGCGGGATTAAATCTAATATAGGAAACCATTCTGTCAGTTCCTTGTAATCCTTGTGCTTCTTGACTCACGGGTTGGAACTGAGCTACAGCAACAAACCCTGCCAGGTATTTCTCTTCTACTGAAGCTTCTGTGTATTGGTGGAAGGTAAAGTCAAGAAACAGAGAAAGGGCCAGCTGGCTGACTGAAGGTCTTGAAAGAGGATAATATGTTGGTCCAGAGCTCATCAGAAAATACAGGAGTATCTGTATTTTGCCTCTGACAGCACATTAGTCCATGCACCAGCTTATACAGTATATTATAATTATTATAATGAAGCTGGTGCATGGACTTGAATGTGTCACATTGCATTCTATAACTCACTCTTCAACATAAATTTAAAGACATTTATTTGTAATAAAACCAAAAAGCAACAACAACATAAAACAACAGGTATTGTTTGCCCAACAACTTCCCTTCAATTCCATTTGAAAGTCTTTAATACAGCTCAGACATAGACCAACTGAAATATCTCAATTCCAATGGAGTATGTTAAACAGCCGAGTTAAGCTTGGGTTATGCTTCTGTACAGAGTCAATCTAAAGCCTATGCTTCAGTCTAAAGTGCTCAATGCTACTAAGAGCATTTATGTGTGTACAGTCGTGTGTTGTACTGCACTTATACCACCAAAGCTCAGAGTCAAGAAGTGGTTTGAAACACCTGTGTTTCCTCCCAAACTGCCAAATAATCATTGGAGACCCCGGGTTCGAACCCTGGTCCATTGGAATCCAGGTCCTTTCTGTGTTGACGTAGCATGTTCTCTTTGCATTCATGACGGTTTTCTCTGGACGACCTGGTTTCCTCTGACCATCCAAAAATATGTTTGGGTAATGCCCCCTGACAAATGAGATTTTGATAAAGCAAGACCATAGAAGCTAACAACTTTGACCATGACAGCTTATAAGAGACAGAAGGGGAACTGAAGAAATACACTCCTATTTCAGTCTTGTTCTTCTGACTGGAAGAATTTCAAAGTGGGCTGTAACTACAAATCAGAGTAAATGCGTACAATAGTAAATCGTGTCTAATGGAGAGCTGAAAATGTGATTCTCTCAGCCCTGTGGTGGTATGCAAGTTTTGTCTCAAACAAGAGTGAGCCACGCCATAAAGCCCGCCTATGCCATGGGGCAAAGGCCTTGGAACCATTGCTGATCAAATAATGCTGCGCTTTGTACATCTGCCAAAGAAGAGAGGGAGTGAGACAGAAGGGAGAGGTATAAAGACGAGCATTATTTACACAAATAACTGTTCCAACACTGTAAATATTTTCAGCCTGGAGTCAAATGTCTGCAGGGAGCAGAGTTATTGTTACTGTAGCTGCAGACACTTCACAAAAGATCCTCAATTTATTCTGGACAAGATGTTTGAGCGATGCCATGTCTCTCAAGCAAAAATCTGGATGGGAACTTTGCCTGCCATTTATAGCCAAAACTAATAAATAGCATGAAACCAACAAAATCCCCCTGTAATCCGAAATAACAATGACCGAAAGGGCAGAAGGTTTTTCCTGTGACCTATCACAATGTCAAGTGTAGATTAACAAGCACAGGTAACTTAGAGTTCAAGAATAATCCTGCCGTGTTTGTAAAAACATTCCCAAAAGCCTTGACACAATATCTCCTATGGTTCTAACATCAGCCTGGAGCGACTTGAAGTAAATTTGTTTTCCTTTGCACAGTGTAAAAGAGAGCAGCTCTCAAGGATGCTTACAATGTGATCGTGTAAAGGCTAGTCAGATGTTTTTTTGTTGTCTTAAGTATTTACTTATTCCAAGTTAGTAACATTTGATTATGGAATGAAGACATTTAAGGGTAATCAGTTGACTTGTCCATCGTTGTCTCTCGGCCTGAGATACATTCCATGCCGACATCTGCGTTGATGAATCTCCATTTACTCTGCTAAATGACATGTAATGTAATGTACTCCAGTATTATTTGAAATAATACAAAAAATAATACTAAAATAATTGGAGCAACACAAAACTAAACTGACAATATTTTCATCGCCCAGCAGTCATTGAGGTGAGCTGGCAGGGCGCTGCGTCCCACACTTACAAAACGTATTTGGACAAAGCAATTTAGTTTTGTGGAAAAATATAGATTTGCTGTGATCTGTCGCACCTAAAGTCCCCCATCTTTCCCCAGACATGACACATATTGCGAAATGTTTACTTGTGCAGCTGCAGATAAACAAACAACTGCCTGGAGACACTTTTTTTTATTTATTTACCTTACATTTTTGTCAAACTGCCAGCTTTTGTGGCTTCTGTGGAGGAGCAGGGGTTAAAGTAGAGCTATGATTTAACATTCTTCCTGTCAGTCATGTCACAGTCCCGGGTTTAAACAAAACACTGTGGGTCTGTCTGTGTTGTTTATAGTGAGACGCACTATAATGAATGGATTTGGATCGCTGTTGCCCCGGCCAGCTGAAAACAATAACTACGAAGTGGGTGGATAACACTGCAGGGGCTGAATAATACTGTGTCATAATCAGACTCAAAGAGTGTTGTTGATTAGTAAGTCAGTGCTGCTTATTCACCCACAATCACTGCTGAGTTGGAACTTTGTCTGGGCTTAAAGATTTATGAGACTACAGATCCTATAGAAGCATATTTACCAGAAGAAAGATGCACAATGAGGCGGATGAGCAGCAAGTAAAAATGGAAGGATGTTGAGAAATGTTCACTGCAGCTGGTGGTAGTTTAAGATTCAGTCTACTCTACTTTGTACAAGGTGAAGGTGAAGACATTAAAACTGATGATGGATGGGGTTATTTTTTCCCCTCCTGTCCCTTTTCATTGTCCAATCTGGTGAATTTAGAGCCACTTTAACAGTGACATGGTCCTCAACACTCAAAAGTCAGAAATGATTGGACTTATTGGACTCTTAAAAGAAGCATGCTCTTTCCCACTTCCCTACGTTGACCCTGCGCTGACATTCTCTGAACCCAGCTCACCTCAGGACCGGAGTCAAGAGGGCAAACAGTTACAGATAGATCAAAGGTCGGCCTGTTGATTTCATGCTCTAATTAAGACTGACTATCTCTCACACACACACAGACACGCGTTACAACTGGAGACAGACTATACTTAAAAGGCTTATTCAATATCAAATCATTAATCCCTGTGACCCGTATGCATGTAACCGTATCTCACAAATTAACCAAACAGTCAAGGTCATCAAAGGTGCTGGCTCAAGGAAGGACTAAAGTGAAGCTAATGTAAAACAAATGTGCTTTGTACTTTGTCCGTATAAACGTTAAACGAGTGACAGTTTGGAAGGCGAAGGAAAAAGTCAAGGAAGAAAATTGGTCCATTGACAAAATGCATCTATCTTCGTATTTTACCACTTTGCCACTCTCCTAGGACCAAACCACCCAGATGCTCACAGAGTTCCTACTTTTAGTCCACCGTGGACACTTCCTGTCAAGTCACTCCTTTTTCTTCAGTTGTGGGGAATTCTGGATCGTTGTGGTTTTTCCAGTACATTATAGGCAGAATGGCTTGGCATGATTGTGGCAAAGTATAGAGGAAGAGAGTTGGACATGATATCATCAAAGATCCTGCATGGTTGGTCAGGGATGTGGGGTATCTGGAATGTAGGCAGCAGCCCTCTATCTAATGACCCTCTGTCGGCACATAATTGTTGCCTTGGCTTTTGCTCAAGCCTTTGTGCATTGCAGCAGTTAGCAGTCATGATCAAAGTTGCTCAAGCAATACCTTAATCGCCTCAGTAATAAACAAGGCTCGGTGACAGAGGCCTCTTGGGTTTCACTGTAGATTAAAGCAAGCCTGTAAAGCCCCGGCAACTTTTATTGACATTCTGCATCGTGTCTTTCACCCTGACAGAACATACATTGAGGATTAACTTAATTTGACCTGAACAGCACTCAAGTCCCACCTGGATCTTTCCTTTGGCCACTCAAATGACCAGTGATGGATATTCTCAGTTGAAGGACCTCTTTACACAGAATCCTGATTGACAAGTTAAACGGAGCTACTCTTTCATGTCAACTGAGTGGGATGACTGATACATCAAGGCAAGCTCAAAACATCAAAAACACATTTAGCCATTCCACAGATTCCAGTGATACCTGAAGGGGTACATTACGGCTTTGGTGCACATTTCTTGCACACCATGCATGATTGTTGTTTTCTGTTTTTTTTACTTTTATCAGCAACAGAATTTTACTGAGCGACATTGCAGCTTTTATTTTTATTTCTCTTTTCACGTCTTATCAATCAGAACGCATGCTGTTGTTGATGATGCACATTGTCGAACATGTAACGGTGGCAGACAGCGACTCAGCAGACACATGCACGCTCACTAGCGATCATACCTGACTCACACCAGCGGTGTGAACATAGAAGATGCCAATATACAATTCTGAATGTCACAGAAATATTCCCTAAATGTCGTCACATGCTGTTTGTCGCTGTCCACTGAAACAAAATACTCTAACTCTTCAATGACACCTACTGTACAGCAAAACAAAATAATCCACATATGACTGGTGACTTGGTAGTAGATGAAAAGAGATGGACAGACATGTACATTTCACCATATGAATAGATACAGACATACTGTAGGAGATACTCTACAGTTTATCTCCATAGCAGCAGCAACAGTATATTATATGACAGCATACCAGATTTAACTATCTTACGCCATTGAACAGTTTAATATTTTACTGCATTATAAAAATATTAAATAAATGTCAGCTTTTCTGATTACAGCTTGTAAATCAAAAATATTTGCCGGCAAAGCTCTTTAAGAGGCATGTATATACAGTCGGATCCATCCATCCGTCCAACTACACAGGAATATCTTTCATACTGTGACGCAAGAGTGCTACACACTGCTCCGTGTATAGGATAGAGTTATTTTAAGCTGACATCAGACATCAGCTTGGTAGTGATCCCAGTGTGTACAGTATACTGAAGTGCACATTTAGCAGAAGTCACTTTAATCATCTAAATGAGCACCACATAAAAAACATGTTTTGTTGTCATTTAAAAAAACACCAGTAAAAATAGCAAAAATCAATCACACGTTCCATTATGTGGCGGTTTCATTTAAATCAAAATTGTGATTTGTTGTGCTGCTCTTCTTTCATGTCGCTTGCTTCAAAGCGTGAACAGTCTGGGCCTGAAATTCATGGTGGGTTTTGACCCAGTCTCATGAGCCTGAGGTCACAACCATCATTGCTCCAGAACAAAAGGCGTAAACAGCGAGCTCTTTGGTATATTTCTGTTTGAGCTCTTATGATTTATTATCCAGCTGCCCTCAACTATGTTCTAACTTGGCAGCGACTTCTGTTGTGGATTAGCAGCAGCCGTGGCTAACAGGCAATTGAATATTTATATATCGCCGAGCAGCAGCAAACAAAACCCCCCTTTCAGGGTCAGCAGCGTGAGCCGAGAAATCCTTCCATTTGTGTGCTTGTTTACATAATATTTATATGAATGAGTGCAAATTCTATCTCACCAATGACCTAGCTCAGAGGTTAAGTGGTGACAAAGTGCATTTGCATAAAGTGCAGAGGGACAATTCAAACAATCTGTTCTTTTTTTTGCATTAAGTGCTTTGAAATCAGGGTGGTCACTCACTGACCAAAATGGCCCCTTGGCTAACGAGGGCAGCAAAGGCCCCGCAGTGTTTACAAGAAAAAAAGGACAGGCTGAGCAGCCACAGAGCAGGGATCGTCCACTGGTCCCTAACCTGAAGGTGTGCTTATTAACTCTGTCTGACTAATCCTTATGCCATAGAGAATAGATGAGGATTAAGACTTTAACCCCTTCAGAGAGAGCGTCTCATTCTGTATCAGAAAGGGCCAATGGCCAACAACTCACTGCTGGAGCTCCTCACAAAGTCATTGTCCCGTCACAGAGGCCAGCTGTCAGTGTCCCTGGGATGATGAGATGAATGACGAGCCCTTGAGCGGCGTGTCTGCTCCCTCTGTTGACTGAGAGGCCACTTGCTGTGTAAATCACGACTTCAGGGCAGAACAGGGGAAAAAAAACTATCAAATGTCTCTAAAAGTTGCATTTAGGAAGATTACAGTAAATGCTGAACCTATACCATGACTTGCTGGTATGCTGTTGCAATACAAAATCCCTTTGTAGGACCTAAAGCATGAGAAACACTTCATGGCACTTGATTGATTGACACTTTATTAGTCAATCATGGTGATGATATAGTATTGTGGCACCACTAATTTGCACAAACTGAGAAGTGATCCCTAAGTTGTTTTTTCCAATGTCTGTGAATGACTGCTGACAAGATAATAGGATCATCTGTCAATGTTTGAAGTTGATTGGGTGTGAATAACTGTTATCAAAGGATGCAAATCATTTATTGCAATGTGTTCATTAATAAATAAGAAAATATAAATTGTCCCAAATACAAAGTGCCCATTGTGAAATTAGTTCAATCAAATTGTATTTATTTACAATGATAAAAATACATTAAATTTGGAGCACACATTTATCGTTTATACAGTTTTTCTATTGCAAGGGGTAGACACTGTTTTGACGCAGGACTAAAGGAGGGTTTAATTTTGAACACCTTACATTTATGAATGTAAAACTTCAAATTCTCTCCTATAGCCTGTGAAACCAAGTACAAAAGCAACATAAATATGGTCCAATATAAAGCGATAGATGCCTTGCCATAGATGCCGAGTGTGTGTGGATTCTTGTTGTCAAGAAAAAGGTACTGCTGCTGTCACACAGGTAATGAGAGACCAAAAAAAACAGGTGAGGGGATGGAAATGGGGACAGAAAGTCCCAGGACATCTGGTGGCCAGAAGGGGAACAGCAAGTCTGGAGGAAAAAAAACGACTGAGGCTTGAGCAGAGAAGAATAATCAGATAGAAACACACATTGTAAGTGTAGATTATTTGAGGGCCTTCATTAATAGTTCACATTCTGACAACCAGTTAAACACTGCCAGGCAGAGATACCTGTATTTATACGGAAAGGACACGTTTACTTTACTTGCAGCTGATTGCTATGTGTTGGTCCACCTGCATAGTTTAAGAGCGACTGCATGGGAGGTGAACACCAAACAGGGTGTCCTCTCAACTCAGACTGTAGGTGGTCTGGTCCTCACACCTGCCTGTCGTTGCGAGCCTGCTAGGTACACAGCTGCACCACAGCGCTGTCACTCACTGTGTCTTAACAGCGTGTCTTCATAAGGTTTTCACACCCTCGGGCTCACGTGATGTAGAACTTATAGGGGCTCCACTGAGCGAGCGCTGATCAAAACACACTTGCTGATAAGGGTGCTGGGTCATCACTCCACTAGGCTGCTTCACCCTCACACCCGTCAGTGAACCGACAGAGCCAATGTGTGGCGTTTCACTTGAGTGCACTGCAATTGGTGGTCTTCTCCTCCCACACCTCCTTCATGTCTTGCTTGACTTTTCCCCGCTGTTCCACCTGAGACCGTGCATCAGCCTGCATGATCTCATTCTCATTGTCGCTCTCTCAAGTTCAGTGCACGACCGAGAAAATACCACCAACAGAGAATCTCAAAAAACAGATGTCCTTGAAAAACTCCTCACGTAGGCTCTCACAGTCACCCTGCAATCATCGGAGGCTGCTAATGCTCCCAGTGATGGTGTACGCTTGACATGACAGTAAGTTGTCTGGGATTGTGGTTGGTGGTAAAGGGAGTGTATAGTTGACTCAGCTCTTGCTAAGCAGAGTGAGTGACAAGCGGGGAGGATGGGTGGAAGGGGAGAGGGGGCACCAGCTGTTTTCCTGATCGTGACCGCAAAGGTCTGGACCCTGTGGATGATCCCTACCCATCCTGACCTGAGCGTGTGTTCTGCTGTCAACAACGGCTCCTGGGAATGAACATCTTCGTCCCTTTCATCTTCCACGCCTCTGTGTGCGATCAGCAGCACCTTCTCGTCCCAGCAGGCGTCAGTGAATCAGCAAGTTGTGCACATGAGCAGAGAAAGCCGATCCGGCACGTCACAACGTCATCTGAGTAAGAGCAGAAGTTTTCATTAAACTTCGACTTAGACAGTAATTGTAAAATGAATGGCTTCAAAATACCGTCTTCCAGATGCACTCGCCACCTCTGCATTTTTTTTTATCTACGCTTACTGGAAAGTGTCTTGTGAGATGTCAGTGATATTTGGGATGGTTAACCATGAGAGCTCCCCTTCCCCCGGCCTGCTTGCCTGCCTGCCCACTGTTTCCAGTGCAAGTGCTCCCCATTTGTCTCTGTGGATCATATGTCCTGACGACTGCTCTGTTGATCAGTAAGCCTCCTTATAAGGCCTGAGCAGAGAGAGCAAAGCCTTGAGAGAGTGTTACTAGCCCTTTCCCTTTATTTACACAGACAGGGTGCACACAAGCATGGAAAATCCTATCAGTTTCTCCAGGAATATCTTTATCTTTTCTTTGTCAAATACTCCACTAATGTGGCACAGCCAGTCCCTGTGATCTTACTTTATTCTTGCAACGGACATGATTTACACAAGTGTGTTGAAATGTTTTTACTGCCATTTCACTAAAAAAGGTTGTAAATGTCTGTGTGGTTCAATGTTTCATTTATGAAACGGTAAGTGCCTGACATAGAAAGTCTTCCCTCTGTAAGTGACTGCTTTTTTTATTTCACATCCCATACATTCATAGAGGTCATTACTGCGCAGATCAAAATTCATTTAAAGGCTAATGCAAGGACGACAGTGTTCGCCAAAGCATATGCAAGAGGAATTTCCTGTGCTGGAGGGCTGTTAACCTGAATCCTAGGGTTAATCTGTCTGGAAAGCAGTAATGTGACTTCTTTTTTTTTTTCTTCGTCTTCATAGATTTTGACTTGTGACTGGTTGAGCAAACATGTATTCAGGGAGGGCCTTGTGTGAACAGTACCTGCATTCAGCCCTCCAGTCTCCCCTAGTCCCTTTAAACCACTCGCTACAACACATGGTAGCATGACTTTGTATGTGATTTATTCCAGAGTGTTTTTGGCTGATTTTTAAGTCTTAAACAAACTCCTTTTTGTAATTAAAAACACACAAGAAAGTACAATTTGTTCGTTTATTTCTTTTTTGGCCATGCAGCTGCACTTGATTCTTCTTTTTCTCTGCCTTTTTATAAGCCACACATTCTTTTCCAAATCATCTATCAACAGTTTAAACTCCTGAAATTTAAGGTACCAGGATGGTGAGGCTTTGCTGCAGTGGCCGCTCATTTGCGAGGACTTTACATTTGAATTTTCACAAGTTCAGTCTAGCCCCCGCCAATTAAAAATGATGTATGTTTTTATGCTAAGAGGAAGCCTGGCTCTTAGGAAACACACATCCATCAAACTAACAGCACTTTCATTTACCATTTAGGCTGAAGGCTGGGTCTCTCTCTCTGATTGGCTGTTGTGGCCGCTGTTCTGAGACAACCTAAAACTCAAGTGTGACAGATATGTTGTTGTTGTAATGTTGTCTCAAGTTGCAAGTGATAGAGAGGCTCTAAAATACCATTTCTTTTCTTTTCTTTTCTTGTTTTTATTTACCTTTTTATATTGCTTTCATTCATTTGCTTGGAATTTTGAAAATGTTGCTAACTCACTGTGATTTTTATTTTTACATACAGCATTTATTTGCTTTTTATGGGTTGAGTATCTGTGCGCAACATCCTTTATTTATTTGTTTAACAGGAAATTAAACAAATCTAAATCAGCAGCATAATCCACATCTTTATTGTGAGTTTCCCATTAAATTAATGAATTTCACAACAGAACTCATGCATATATGAGTAAAGCTGGCCTGACTTATGCTTGACCCACAGGTAAATTATCATTGCTAGAATGTTAGTCTGCATTTTGAAGTCTTGAGTTGGCCGCAGAGGGAAAGGTCTCAGACATGCAGTTATACAGATAATGAGGGAGTGGAGCCGGACGCGAGACAGTCAGACCTGTGTGTGTGTGTGTGTGTGTGTAGCCGTCAGTGTGAGTGTGACAAGCCAGCATCAAGGCTGGCAGATAGTAAAGACTGCAGAACCCAACAGCCTTCAAAGTCGCCTTGATGAAAACATGTGTTGAGGCACAGAATCTCAGTTCTCAGCAGTTTGTATTTTATTATGCAAAAAAAAAAAAATTCTCTGAGTCTGACTTTCATGATGGCGACTTTACAACCCTCTTGTGAAAGGACCTTGTTTGTGTGGGGTGAACCTGTTCGAGAATGCGTCCGTGTTTCTCTGTATATTTGTCTGCTGGGAAAGTCAACCAGCCAGCCAGGCACTGAGCAAGGCCCCGGGGCAGCCTGGGTAATTACTAGCAAGTCATGAAGGCCAAATGAAATGTTTACTTTACCCCAGGGTCAGCGGGCACAATGAGAGTGCTCTTCAAAAAGATTTGCAATGGGTCACTTTGTTGACGCGGTCCCTCCTTAAATGATAATTGGCTTATTTTCTCCAGTGGTCTGTTTAACAGTTTTTTTTCCATATATGCACACATTCTCATGAAGATTATTACCATTGTGTATTCAAGTTGTTTTTGTAGCCTTTGCTGTAAACAAGCTACTCAAAGCTTCTTGTCTTTGCTTTTTTAATATCCTGTGTGCTGTGGTTTTAGAATAATAGGCTGTAAATTACGTTCCGGGAACAGGACACAGGTAAACACTTAGGCCATAAACAGCTTTGTTTGACAATTCCACCCATGCTCTATGTAAACCTCACAAATCATTGTGCTGAGTATGATCTTTAAGCATAACTGTCAGCTGCTGAGGCTGCTGCTTGGCCCCGGGCTCTCGACCCTTGACCCCTGGGCACTGAGTTCACTGAGTGGTGATGCTTGTGGTTTCGAGTGCAGACTGCCCTCAACTGGTTGAGAACTAAGCAGACGCCTTGAGGGCCAAGGGGAGACTGTGACCATATGAGTCAAAGACGACGTCACGTGTTCAGCACTATCATCGAGCCAACTTTATTGTGTTTAATTTTCTTTTTTTATTTGAGCCATAACCCGAGGCCTTTAAATTCACGTTTGTGCATTAGAGATAATCCTCTCAAGGGCAGACACCTATCGATGAAGCTGTAGCGGGACAACTCTAAAAAAAAAGGCCCCTCTTGACTTATGTACCGTGTCCGTGCAAGTTACAACCACATAAATCTGGAAATCGATTTATTCTTAATTAAACTTGGTCAGTAAATGGGTTGTTCCACCAGAGCCAGGGACCCATTTGGAGAGTGTCAAAATGATTTTCGTTTCCTCAGCGGAGTTGTTCTTGGCGGCAGCAAACGACACATCAAATACCAGCCAAAGTCTGGGCTGTTGCAACCATTTTCTCTCCCTTCACTCTGAGCTGCAACTTGTGCCTTTCACTTATTTTAAACAATCCAGCGTATGGAGTCGTATGGCTGTTTTTGAATGGATAAGTGTCTTTCAAATGTAAAATGGTTAATCAAAAGTGTTAGTGTTCATGGTGCATATCCTGCTGTGTGGGAACGTTTCAGCTTTTCTATGACACATTATCAACAATGTATCTTTCTCCTGATCATATGATGTAATGATGGAAGTCACTGTTGCTTCTGTAGTCAAATGATGGACTTGAATAAATAGGGGTTAGGTTACACCCACAGTGATGGAAGATAGGATCTGTTTCCGCAGGGTAAGGTATAGGGGAAATGTAATGGTACAGTAGAAACCAGTTCAGGGATTTCACGTAAAAGCTGCTCTTGTTGGCTTTCCCTACTGTCCGAAATCCATGTGAGAGAGATCTCTGTTAGGATAACACGGCTGTTTCCCACCACAACAAAAGCCTCCTGCTCAAAGGCCAAATCTATGCCGGCACGTATCCACTGGAAACTGAGCTGTGAATCACAAGATGGGAATGTATTTTAGCTCGTCACACTGGGCTTATTGAGTGATCACACACGCAGGTTTGTAGAAAAAAGAATTAGAATAGAGAGATTTCTAAAGGAAGATATGCAGTGTGCAGAGGGAGAATGCGTATATTGTCAAGAGTTTTGATGGCCAACATTGGTGGTTGGGATGGGTTCATGGACGAAACCTCCGACACGCAATGGCGTTAGATGAGACATAAAGTAAAATGTTGCACGTGTTGTGGCTTCTGGCCAAAGTACTATTCACTCACACACATACACATCTAAAAACATAGAATCCATGTTGAAAAATCCCAGAATTCCCCTTTAAAGGCCTGTCAGAGACGTGGTCTCGTGAAACTTGATGCCAGGACAGTGGCGACTTGTTCAGTTCATCCACAAATCACACCATCAGCGACAGGAAACGGAACAGGCAGAGTTGTTTTGAAAGCCCTGCCCTGTTCAGGGTTGTCTGTGTGGTGCTAGAATCTCAGCTCCTCGTCAGGACAGCGCATCCCTTTGGTATGAGTTCATCTGTGTGATCCGGGGTGCCATAGGGGCAACTGCCGTTATAATGAGACAGAGAGTCGGGCATGCTCCTGGCAGCGAGCTATGCAGAGGCATTTAGCTTTATCTCCCACCACAAATCACTGAGAGGGTTTAATAAATGAACTCATATTACACAAACACGTGACATCATCCGGTCAAGTCCATTTTCACATTTAACATAGTCACTACCTCCAAAAGGTTTTATTTATTTGTCTCCATCCAAGTAGATTACAGCAAGTGAGATAACATTATATCATAATAATTCAAATATAGGGTTAAAAAAAAAACAATCCAATAGGGTTAAATAACTAAAGCATCAATAAAAGAAATATTAATGATTCTACCTGTGTGAAGTGAAATATCTGAAAACATTGTAAAGTGCGTGCTTTCAGCTCACAATATAAGAGATTAGGCTACTGGCATTGTAGTGGCTGTAGGCTGTAATATTTGAATAATGATGTTTAGAAGGTGTAATGTAAGTCATGGGATTTTCTTCATTTCCCTTTCCCTGGCGTAATTCATTCTATCTGTGTTTCTGTGATTGCATTCAATTTGTAATGTCTAACATCTTCCTCTCTGTTTATGGTGTAGCGTCACAGCACCACTCACAGACGTGGCATATGTACTACACCTTCTGAAAAGATGCTGTGTTTTACGGTAAACTTTTACAAAACAACAAAGAAAAACTGATCCTGATACATCCAACCTCCTTCCAAAGGCATTATAACGACTCCACCTACTGCAAGAGCACAGGCAGCGAGAACCTCGGCAAGTTGCTCCGAATTCGACCAATTGGTAATTTTTTTATTACAGTTCATTACACTGTAAATGAGATTTTGATCTAAATGGGTCTTTTACCTGGTTAAATAAAGGTAAAATTAAATAAAAAAAAATGTCAACAACAAAAAACTATCTGAAACAAATGACCAATCCTTGCTTTAATGTGTGTACCAAATCATACTGCACCATCTGTTGTTGAAATGGTGGTGAAGTTGAAGTGGTGTTTACAACATGCACAGGATTTTCAGATTTAAAACCAGGTCTCCAAAATCACAACAGAATAACGCGGGTAATTGCAGACAGTCAATAAATGACGATGCAGTTTGCTAAGGGCACGAGCTGTGCAGCCAAGCCTGATTCCAGTAAGAGGGCTGTGAGATGACACAACACGTTCGGCTCAAACCATGTGCAACATCTGCTGCTCAGACTCGGATGTGCCAGAGCATGTCAACTGCTTCCTGTCTGCTGCTGCTGTTGCTGCCCACCATCACCACCACAATGTCAGGGAAGAGTCTTTCCAATCAGAGGGAAAACACATCAAAGGATCATTAGGACATGGAATAACAATGTCAAACCAGGTTTGATTAAACAATGGTCTGTGTGTTTACAGAGCAGCTGGTGGTGACATGGTGGTAAGAATGTGAGCTTTTCTCTGGAAGTGGCAAATAGCAATTTGAATGTTGAACATTTGAAGGTTCTCTACAGAGGAGCAAAAAAAAACTGCTTCTTGGAAAATCTGTGAATCAATTTGAGGAGGGATCAAACTGAGGACAAGGTGCCTAATGAAAAGCTAATAAATGAATGTGTGCACTGGAGGAAGTCTCAAGTGTCCTCTATCCAGGCTGCACTCTGATCAGGAATGTTAGTTCACTTCCTTACCTTCTGTATTTGACTGTAATTACAGGCCGACACACTTCCTGTTCTAATTCACAGCGCTAACGGAGGGATAGGGCCTCTCTGAAAGTAAAGAGTCATGTCCATGCAGCAATTTTCAGTATTAATCACAAAGACAAATGTACATTTCTTTGATAAATGATGGATAAGGAAATATGTGTTTAATAATTTGCCTACAGTTTGTTTATTAGTCCTGTGTGCCAGAACAACTTAGGCCAAAAGAGTAGATTGAGCCATGCTGCATAATTGAAAAATGCTGGGTATCATATTAACAGCCACAATCCAGGTGTGTGTAAAAGTAAATGCTAGCACAGTTTTTTTTTTTTTTTGCTGGAATGCAGAGACTTGAGAAAACATTTTTTTGTGCACCTCGTGAAGGTGGGGGGAATGAAAACAACACGGAATGAATGCAGGGCCTCAGAGCAACGTGTCCAGCATGTGCTGACGAGAGCCAGAGACCAGACCTAATCCACGCCGCTGGTTAAAACGAACACAAGCAAATGCATACACTCAGAAAAGTGCCTGCTCATGCACAAACACCTTAGAGATCTACTGATGGGTGTTGAAAACGAAATGGCATGGGGCGCAGACGAGTTCCTATCTGCTAAATGCCACTGTTAAATGTCCCAGACTGACTGTAGATTACTGTGTGATACTGTATGTAACAACTCACTCACACACTGACTTTTAATTGAATTAGTCTGCTTACTCTCTGCAGGCCTTTCAAATTAGTTCTCTCAGCAGTCCAGCTGTCTGGGATCGCTACGCTGCTACAGACCATGACTTGCCAAGACTTAGCAGGACTTGTAGCCATAAAGCATTCTCTTTTATACATCATAGAAAGCTGACTGGGGTATGAGTGGGAGCTCAGGCTGGACTGGCTCCTCTCAGCACATGGATACGCCTTTCTAAATCTCCACACGTGTATATTTTGCACAGATGAAATATGATTTGGTATTGGTATGCGGTTCAAGATAAACGGATGAGGAGCTGCATGGTTTTTGTGCATCTCATGCTGAGATTTTCCCTGTGATTTCTTAGTAAAAAAAAGAAATAGCATCACTTGCTCGATCAGACGTTGCAGGAGCAGTGGTTTCTTTTTAGCACAAGGCACTCGCTTATTTTTCCAAAGTAAAGCAGGAACAACCATGCCTTCATGTACTTGACTTGTACCCCTTTTTTTTTTTTTTTTAAATCAGCAAGCAGTTCATTAAAAACCCTCCCTCACATGGATACACAGGGAATTCCTCTCCTATGAGTTCTGTTGTGACCTAAATAGAAGACCACACCTTAAAAAAAAAGAGGAAACTTGAGCTTTACAGAGTACATGTAGGAAAGTATATTTCTCAAAGTGAAACCATATGACTCAGTCACTTTGCTATGTTTTCAGCTGCAGCATCACCAGTTGGGGGGGGGGAGGTGTCGGGGAACTATGACCCATTCTCAGCACACAGCTGACTGTTTACTGTGGTCTCTGCACACGGAGGCAGCACATGTTGCTTTGCTTCTCTCCAGTTATTTATACAGCATGGGATTCAGGCGACGTTTTGTCCGTATTCATTTGGTTCCATGTTTAAACAGTTGGCAGAGAAAGAATCGGGCCAAATTGTGTGGACACCGCCGTCATATATGAGTCAGATGTTGATTTAATCTACATACAAAATTCCATCTATCAGAAAGAGAAAGAGTTTCCGTAGCACCAAAACTGACCCTGCTGCCTTTAAGTAAGTAACGCGCAAAGTAGAAGGAATTCCAGTTTTTATCGGGACATCCCGTCTCTATTGTCGACATGCACCGGTGCATTTGGAAACAATTGAGTCCACAGTTTGCTGTGACAATCTCTCCTTTACAAATCTCCTGCCATTACTCATCGATGGCATTCAATTTGTCAGCCAAACACTCACGGTAATCTGTTAATGTCTGGCTGCAGATGCTGCACAGCCCAATGAGCAGGGATTGCCTGCTCTTCCTTCTCAAAGTAGACATGGTCCATTATCACAGCTGGCTGATCTCATATACACCATCTGCACAGCAGTGTCTCTCATTTTATCCAGGAGTTTTCTGAGGAAGGATTTCTGTGTGAGCTTATGGGTGGGTCATATTATATTACTCCTGTAACTCAGCTAACATGGATGGCTTATTTAACATAAAAAGCAAAGGGGTTTTGAGTTAAGTTCCACCTACAGATGAAGTGAATCACTGTTGTATAAACTGGCAAAGACACCAACCAGACATTTTCATAAATTGGGATGATGTCACAGATTACGACTTAAAAGCAGCAAGCGTATACACCAGATCTGTCTGTCTTCCTCTGCCTGAACAAGCAGCCGAGCTGTCAGGGGGAGGATGGATGGGCCCAGGACCTCCACATGTCAAAAGCTAAAATTACTGTACCGTGGAGAGAAAAGGGAGGCTTTGGTACACCCTCAGCTGACCCGCACCCCCACCCACACCCTTCCACCTTCCACCAACACAAGCTATGAGACTCAGGCAGAGGGTGTGGGTTGTTTGGACACAGCTGATGGACAGGCCGCAGGCTGTGATCAGATAGAATGAAGAAGCACTGGTCCGACCGCTGGATTTGTCTGTCCCACAAAACAAATAAACCCTCATTTGGTTGTGTTGTGCAGAATAATGTGTTATTCAGCTCGATTATTATGATTGTCTTCCAAGGATTACACTGTTTTGTCTACTCCTCCATACCGTTATAGCACATTTAACGGTGGACATTCCATATAAATCATACTTCTGTCTTGCACCATTTGGAGTGGTACTGACTGCTTGAGGGTTTGGACCCGTTTCAGTTATTTCAGCTGTGGTTTGTGCTCAAGTAAAAGAGTATAAATCCTCAGAGCGTGATTCCAATATAAGTCTGTACAGACCTTGCTGTGTTTCCATTTTGGCTTCACGACACCGTGCACTTGATATGTGTTGTGTTTCATTATGGACGAGCAGACATGTATTTCAGGGACTAAAGCACAACAGGAGTTATGCTGGATTAATCGCAGTCTGGGAGACAATGAGAATATAAAAAAAAACATTTTCAAAAGCTACTATCATTTAGACTAAACAATGTTACTTATTTTAGTTTCTCCTCACAGTATGGTGCTGGTTGCCTCGTTTACAGCTGTTTATTTAAGTCTGCAGTCTGGTCATCATGGTGGTGGAGACCATGCATTCATTTTACACACAATCATCCCTGTTATATATTTACACTCTTGCCTGCATTTCTATATTTTCTCTTTCTCGCTCACTAACTCACTCCACACACACACACACATACAGAGACTACTCTACTCTGCTAGCCCATGACTATTTTGCTAATATCTCCTACTTGGGCAAATAACTTTTTTTATGAAAGAGAGCATTGAGAAAACACAGAGTGACTCAGGTCTCCTCATGATACCCCGTCAGTCCACTCACCATCGCGTTTGTCTCGTACACACAGTGACATCTGTCTGGCAATGTGTTGTGGTATATCACCATAATAACAGATTGGAACATTTTTTTTCTTTTCCATTGTCGTGTTAACCTATGTTTAACTACCCTGGAGGGGGAGTCGTGAATAGCCTTACGCATCATCTCAAAGCTCGACAGCAGAGAGACGATATGACCCACAGCCCCAGGCCCAGGTGGGGCCATGTACTCGTCATACAGTCTGTATTACCCCACCTAAATGCAGTCATTTATCACTGACAGTAAACATGTACATGTATTTGTACACTTGGTAAATCAAAAATATGGGTCAATATCACCAACAATCTGGGATGCAAAGAACCATAGCTACCTTACCTGTAGATAACATTGGTATATGAATTTAGCAGATTAAAATAAGCTATTTTAATAAACTATTTTAATCTGCCATTTAAGTAAAGGTACTTTACCTTTTGTGCTTCACGGTTATATTTACCATATTTATGTGAAACAACGCATATGAATGGGTCTGGAAAGGATTTGAAAAATGCCATCTGTGTTATTACAGAGCAAAGAGCCGAGGGCTTATTTGAAATTGACCGTGCTGGTATTAGAGCTAAGAGAGTGTGGGTGGTGTTCGTGCTGAAGAGGGGTTTGAAAAGTTTTATCCCCCTGTCAATAATTCCTCCTTATGGCTGACCTGCTCAAAGCTAACATCACCGTTTGCTTTTATGCACTGTTCAGCGACGTTACAAGCTTGCTTAGAGTTGCACTGTTTAAGATCAAATATAGATTGACCTTGTTGCCGTATACAATAACAAGAGATAACTTAAGAATAATGCAGGGACACGAGATGCATACGGAAAGTGTGTGTGTTCTGAAAGTTAGCAAGTTAACGATGCCTCAGGAGAAAGATATCCAGTTACTGACATGTCGAATAGTCATGAGCTTTATTTTAGTGGGATACCCTGGCGAATTCAATTCCATTATTGTCGCTCTCTTTAGTGCTGGTTTGGTTTTCAATAACAACACGAGACCATACTTGCTACTGCAAGCTTGCTTTGTCTGTTTGCCTTTTGGTCCTGGGCAGATACAGTGACTTTAACAGAGTTTTCTTTTTTAAACAAGAAAAAAGTTTGTAAAGGATAGGTTGAAATGCTTTGTTCTATTCTGTAATTTTTGCTAAGGACTAAAGTTAGTATTTCCATTTTAAGCAATTCAAAAAATTAGTAATAATCTTTAAGATGTTTTTTTTTTTCTTATGAAAGAATATACCTTTAGGAAATGAATATTTTTTTGCTGTGTGATCTTCTCCAGGCCTGTGCTCCCTTTCTGGCATAAACCGCTGCCTCATATAACCCAGAATAACATGTAAACCTGACAATGAATCATGCTCCTAGTTTACAACGTGCATATATCTCGGCCTGATCATCCTCTTTGTCCAACTCAATTGCTTTTTCATTGCAGGCTGAAAGAGCATGATTTGTCTACATCAGAAAGTGCCTGTAGAAAATGCACACGCTTAAACAAGCTGCCTCCATCTGAGCTGTAGAGAGCACTTATTCATTCTCTTGCTGGCATATTTTCAAATCCCAATCCATTAGGATGGTGACAGACTATATCCGCGATGATGAACACGTCTCTGACAGACAACTACACCTCCTCAAGGTGTAGTTGCACGACTTTGACTGTGCATGTGACCCATAGTCAAGTGTCTAAAATGCCTCGTTCCCGAAGTAGGAAAAATGGAGGGTGATGACAACCTCAGTTGTGCTCGAGGCCGTCAGTCTCTTGGGTGTTCGCATCACTCCACGCCACTCTGATTGTGCAGGAGACAATGAAGGAGTGTTGGGGTAAAATGACGGATAAGCACTTGAACAAGAGAGGGAGAAGCTGGCAGGGATGTATGCACAGACGTTACGCTATAGCACTTGAGCGGCAACACCCTTTTGTTCCACTGACAGCTGCTCACAGTTTGGTCAAACTGATGTCCAAGTGGTTGCTGCCTCTTTTGTGCGACACGCTTACAAAGAAAGGCAACAACACTTAAGTGCAAAGTGAGATTTGCTGAGCACGAGTGGTGAGAAGGACGTTATGCAAATCATGCGGTTTCAAGAGTCAGGTTATGAAATGTTGTTAGGATTAAGCCCTTGAGATAGAAAAGCACAAAACAATGAGAAGAGAAAAAAAAAAAACACTCAACAATTCCAGAACACAAGAAACGGAGAAAAGCAATGCCTGACTATAACCTCTTTATATGCCCATAAATAGCACTCAGTGATCAGGCCCTATCATATCTCAAAGAGCTGATTATTTCTTATGACCAAAATAGACTACTCCACTCTGAAAATGGAGGATTGCTTGCGGTTCCCAGAGTCTCTTAGAGAAGAATAGCTTTCAGCTACCAAGCTCCTCTCCTGAATACCAGCTCCCACTTTGGTTCCGGGAGGCAGACACTCTCACTACATGTAAAGTTAAAGTTAAACTTTCCACTTTAATAAAGTTTATATTTAGGGCTGGTTCAGATTAACTCTGAACCACTGCTTATTTATGCTGCCACAGGCCTGGTGCCAGCACTCTCTCACTCGCTGTCTCTTTTAGCTCTGTGTCTCTTATTTTCTGTCTCTCCCGGTGTCCACATCAAGATCTGATCGTTATCCGATCACGGAACGCATCCCCTCCCCCCCCCACGTCTGCTCCCCCTCTTCTTCTGCAAAGATTTCCAGCAGCAGACTACAGTGTCACATCCCGTGTGCTGCCATATCAACAACACACATGAAAGTCTCACTTTTGTATGGGACGTCATCTTCGAAAAGTGGAAAACCAGCGCTGTCACGTTAGCTGTGCTTGTAACCACTAAGGTATTTCCACTCACGTAGTTGTTCGCATGTACACTTCTGTTCAATGTGGTCACAATGGTACGGAATATATATCCAGTAATAAGGGGCAGCTTTGTGCCTTCAATCACAAAAATAAGACTGAGCATATTTAAAGAGAATGAACAGCAAGTTCCTGAAAATCGCAGCCTTCGTTCTGCTCAAGGCCGCAGTTCATGGACAATATTTAATGTAGGAAACAGATAACAAGTGTTTGATTGATGTGCTTCATCAGATGGTCACCATCCATCAGTGCTTTCTCAGTCACGTGTCATTTCACCTGCAAACATTTATCTAACTTTCCTGCACATGGCGGCTTTTGATAATGAGCCATAAATATTATAATAGTGTTTGTCTGAACATCACAGACGACTGACTGTTAATGTACCAGAGCAATCAGCGCGTGTGTGTGTGTGTGTACCTGGTATTGCTTATGTTGTGGGGACCTAAATCTGTTTTCACAGTCACATTATGGGGAAAAATTTCATTCCCCATAACATATATTAGTGCATTTTAAGGTGAAGACAAGTTAGGCTGAGGTTCAGGTTAGGATTATAGGGTTAAGTCAATGCAATGTGTGTGTCTGTGTTTCTACCTGCTATGCAACCAGATCTTTAAATGGAGCGTCATGCCTACACGGACTTTGATGTAAAAGCATACATATGGACGGACACACAAACATCAATGTAGGAACGATGTCCCTGTAGTATGTGCATTTGTTGACATGCCGTTGAACTCTGAAGCAAACAACAACCATGTCTTCAGAACAGGTAAATGAGCCTATGTTATAGCATTTTATACCAATATGCTTACGTAGTTTGATTTTTCAATGTATTAGAAACAAAAACCAACCCCCCCAAAAACGGCAAAAGAAAAATAGTGCCATAGTTTGAATAGCTTACGTTTTCAACCCAGCTTATATATAACTATTGCTAATTTTATGCACATTTTTGTGACGTATGCCGGTGATATAGACCTGCGCAGGATTTAGCAGAGGTGCCATTCACTCTGACATGAGTCGATGTAGCTTTGAAGGCTGAAATCCTACATCGCGTCGCTTTAATTGGATATCACATTTACGTAATTCTCACAATGATGTGTTGTATTTGGTGATTAGATCGATCTGTGCCTCAAAGGCCACAAGTTTTTTTTCAGGCTGAACCAGTGAATTATCTCTGGTGACAGTTTTAATGAGAGCAGTGTGCAATAGAAGTCACACAGTGGAAATGGTAATGAAATGCAATGACTATAGTAATAGCTCCGTCACTAGGAGTAGCACAGAAGTCATGCACAGGGTCCAGCTTTCTTTCACAGTCCCCACATCATTGAATCCCAACAAAGTGAGGGATGCTCAGATGAAACTAGAGGACATTCACAGATAGAGTGTGTTTTTGATTAAGGAGGCAGGGATTGACAGACAAATGTCCTCGTGTGGAGAATTTACCAGTCATGTGGAGGTGGTGAATACACATGAACCAGAAAGTAAGACCAGAGACAGAAAGATGCTGCACTGGGATTTGTCATCCATCTATTCTGGGATCCTTCCATCAAACATGAGGTCAACAGTGTTTGTTCAGCAGGCGCATATTCAGTACGGTGTGTTCACCACTGCTATGACAAAAAGCCACTTAGGCATTATAAAAGATTTTTTATGGCTCTGAAATCAGATGGAGCCGTCCATCAGCGTCAGTATTTGCCACAATTGTTTGTTCAAAAAACCCATTTTTCTTACACTTACATCAGTCAACGAACCACTTACTGTAATAGCTGTTTGGTTGTAAAAATGTGGTGATTTCTCACGTGTTTTACGACATGCTCATGTTTCTTGCTCTGTCGGTTCTCAGCAGTTACTTTATAATCCTATTATAGTTTGTAAATGTCTTATTTGACTATAATCTTTGTTGTTAGAGAACAATTTACACAAGAAAAAAATACCATGAGTGTAAATGGGATAAGGAATAATGATGCAAAAGGGTCTAAAAACACGATATCACCAGCATTCGGCTTTACCTATGTGCCTATGTGCCTTGTTGTTGCTGCTGAGAGAGGGAACTGAGAGGCATTTGCAGTGACTGTGCATTCTGGGTAGAGCAGAGTATTTTTTGAGTCCTGAGACTGATCCAGCTTGTCCTCACAGCCCAAGGAGATGAAAGGTGACACCTCGTAGCTACGGCCTTGTGTTGTACGTAGCACTCAGCATGCCTTCCACTCACATCACCCAATACGATCACACCGTCAAGGACGACATTGTCTGTTTCCATCTGTCCTTAACTCTTGCCAGTTGTCTCACTCGTGCTTAACTTTCTCAGTATTTCCCTCGCTCTTGTTTACTTGTCCAGAGGTTGTTTTGACATATTCGTTATTTATATTCTCCACAGACACAACTTTCTGTGGCTGATCCTGACCACATTGTGATGTCCCCCAGGCGGGAACCTCTGTTATTATCGTCCAGAGCAATATTAGTGGAGTGGAAAGTGATTGTCAGGACCACAACTACACCGGTTTCGCATTAGGGTTGCAGAGGGAAGCACACACAACCCCATCATCCTGGCTCCCCGGCTCTTGGTCGGTAAGAAAACAGCAAAGGCAAATGGCGAGCCTGTGCAAGGATGGGTCTGCTGATAAAGATCTGTCAGTGGCGCATTTCCATCTGACACAGCATTGGAAGGAGGGAGGGAGATGCATGAATGGACAAAGAGATGAGAGTTTAATGCATTTTTGGTGCAGAGAAAGTAACCAAAGTATTACATTTGGGGGGGAAAAACTCATGCTGTGTGGTGACAAACTAGCAACTCAAAATGAAACACAATGTTCTGAAGCCGGTTGCCTCGCAAGGAACTTGGAGAATGGCACAGATTCCTCTGAGGGGCTGCTACCTTCCTCCACTTTTCCAACACCACACCCACCCCCCAAAAAACATTCCCCCCATCAGCCCATCTTACAGAGGTGGAGACAGACTTGAACTGGCACAGCCCCAGGTTGATGATCCTCAGGATAGTGATGTACAAGAGCATGAAAAATCCTTGCATATACAGGCACCTTTCATCAGAGCAAATTCCATGACCATGGTGCCACAAGTTGAAGGGAAATGCATAAACCTGTGCCTACAAGTGCTGATACAAGCAAGCCAGTCAGTCAGTCTGGTTATCTGGTCTTTTTAAGCCCCAACAAGTCTGTAAAAAAAGGCATGTGTTGCCTGCAAGTTTGTCTGGCCTCATTTTGCAAATGTATATTTTTTTTGTGGCGGAACAAAGCTGTTGATGGTATTTTAGTGGAGCAATATGACCCAGCATTGAATTCCACAGGCACACATTAAATTACAGCCTAGTGCTGCTGAAAGCTGCACAGGATTGCAGTTGAAGATGTACAGCACTGTTATGAGGGAAACAGACACAATCCACTGGGTTGGCCCTCTGCAAATGGTTCCCATTGCCAAGTTAAGAGTGGATAATGCTGTAAAGGGATTATATCCAGGCAGGGTGAAAAAAAAAAATCACAAACAGCTTCCAGGCAATAGCTCTCAGCCATTTCAATTCTTAAGCTTACTGAGTGAATAAATTGACTAAAAATTCATGTTTCAGTATTGGTTGTATAAAAGGAGGTGTCAACAGCCCTGTTTCCTCCAAGTGGCACAGTTTGGAACGTCACGCAACTGTTTGCAGTTGCATTGTCAAATGTTAAAGTGTACTAACAAACATTTGGACATGTCCCAGCTTTTGGCACCCTTCCATTGCAGTATCAAGCTCATTGGTTCATCTCCTACAGGGTGGAGTAGGACAGACTGCAGTCTGAGTAGTAAAAGAAGGCGGTGTTTTTTTTCTGTGCAGTGTGCCTCCTCTCAAACAAAGCTGGTCTTCTTCTTGTAATAACAGGCCACGAAGAACATAGTATGATGTCCTCCATTGTTGCTCTTTGTTTACTGTGTCACATTATTCTTCTTTGTGGAATTTATATTTATATACATGTATATATTTAAGTGACTGCGTAAATAGCTCTGTAATATACATATCCGGGCCACACCTTGCTGTGGAAACAAAAGGCAGATGGCGGTCTACTATTCCAAATGGCAAACCGAACTGCAGATTACCGCATATTTGAAATGAGGCTAAAGTGCCACCAAACACTAAAGTCAGATTGCTAGTTCTGACTGGACAAAGTCTGACAGATCAGACACAAGAAGAGAAGCAACTAATCCAACCCAAGAGCATCGGGAGTCCTCAGAGAAGACAGAGGGAAAGAGGAAGGAAAAGAGACATTAAAGAGGGAAAGCAGAGGTCCTCTCATGTTCCTTATCTGGGTAACATAAAGAATCTTAACAGTAGTGCAAGTTGTGTGCTCTGTGCTATCTCACAGGCGACAGAAGACCGGGCTGGGGAATGCAGCGCGCCTAAAGGAGCTTCACTCCTCTGCTGGGGAATTAACAGCAGAAGCCCTGCGATATCTGGGATAAGACGGAGAGGCTGAGGGAAGACACAGAGATGGAAAAAAGTAAGGGAGGCCAGCTCAAATCAGGGTCCGATCCTCATGACGATTTATATTTGAGGCACAACATTCAGAGGGGCTTCAAACATTCAGCAAAGAAACTCCCCCACACAAACAAAGACAGGACTAATCAGCCCAAGTACAGTATATGTCAGGGATGGGAAGTTATTGCATTTGACTCAAAGATGTTTGGTGGTATGGCTCAGCTCAACCTTCCAAGTGTTTGTCTTTCCCCAAACTCTCTGGTTGTCCTGCCTGGAAGCAGACAAACCTCTCTTAATCAGTAAACCTGGGAGTGTGAGTGTATTGCATACGATCAGCTGGTCCCTCAGACATTCCCCTGCACATGCACAATACCTGCAAAAACTTAAACATAAAACCAAATTAACCAAATGTTGATGTCTTATTGTACAGATACAGAAGCACCTCCCTTAAACCAGCGTTAAATGTATGGACACAGGTAAACCTACGAGAGTGATTATTGTACGTTTATAAACAAAACCTTCATTTCATTGTCATCATATTTCTATCCATGTCTATTTTTTGGGTTTATTCACCCCTGTATTGTGACATCACAGACATGCCATAGACAACAGGAGTTGAGAAGTGAAAAAACTTCACCCTCTTTGTCTCTCAATCGATCATTTAGATGATCTAGTGGATAATATTAACTATTATATTCAGCACTGATCCAAGTTTTAAAAATTAAAGATCAATACAAACATTAATGCTAATGGCTGGAAGAGCATGTGTAGCATTGTGTAAACTGTCTTCTGGGTACAGGGAGACACAGCTAGCAATCTCACAATTTCTAAATCTAATTAATAAGTGCCTATATCTAAGAAGGACTAATGGTGTCATCAAACCATTCTTGTAAACATTTCTAGCATTAACCCTTTACCCTTTAAGTATATTTGGTAACCCCCACACACATCTGAAACCATGCTATCATGCATTAGCGTAAGGCAAAAAGTACAGTCATATGGCTCAGTGTTCTCCTATCACAAAAACAAATTAAATCAATCAGGTGTGTTGGAGCATCTAAAAATGCAGGACAGGGGCCACCAAGGGTTAGATGGTTAGTTAGATGGTTACACTGTTCTATAATGTTCTAAAATAATATTCCTTACATTTTATTTGTTTTGTATACTCTTTTGGGATGTTTTTTTTGTTTAACCACAGACGGGCAAGGAATATGGCACCTTCATGGACCTTGATTTTCTAAATGGAAATTAAAAAAAAAAATGTAACAAAAGGAAAAGTCTTGTTATATCATCCAATAACACTCCAGTGTTGAAATGTTTAATTTCCAAGTATTTCATACTGTAAAGGATTACGGTTGTCTGATTTTCATTCAGGTGAGACTTAGACAAATATATGTGCTCAAACCATGAAAAATGAAGGCATTCACCAAATGTTTGAAGGGGTTTATTGCATTCCCTCCTGCTTAAGGCTGTGGAGAGATGACAAACAAACGATAAACCCCAATAGAGGTGTAGGGATGGAGGCCAACAGCAATTACGTCAAGACCAACTGTGTAACAATTCCATAATTACCATGCTTTATGCAAGCCTGCTTTCTCTTGTTTCAGTGTTTGTAGTTATTTCGGGAGAGCTTGAGCAAGAGCCAGTTAGAGACTACAAAGGCTTATTGTGGCATGTCAGTTTTAATGGTCTAGTAGTCACAAAATGTTTGATCAATGAGCCAAACAGAAGGCAAAAAAGCATGTTATTGTGGCAGCACTTCATGTAGAGACGAGTGGGATCTTTCAGATACAATAGAAACCAATCAGGACCAAACTGACTCACTGCATCTGCAGCCCATGAATAAGCTTATTTGGTTTTGTAATGTGATGCCATTTGTCGTTCTGTGGCAGGTTGC
Organism: Solea senegalensis; assembly: GCF_019176455.1. Classification (NCBI taxonomy): domain Eukaryota; kingdom Metazoa; phylum Chordata; class Actinopteri; order Pleuronectiformes; family Soleidae; genus Solea; species Solea senegalensis. Next base: position 11,994,001 of record NC_058030.1, on the reverse strand, counting down.
TCAACAATTTGGGTTGACTGAGTCGAGTTCGGCCTTTTGGGGCTATGGAATGACCAGTGGTCCCTAATTGGCCAGCAATGTTTGAGTATGGACAGCAGCCATGTGACTGGTCAAGAGGCCCCAGCTGCTCTGTTGACCAATCCTGCCTTCGCCTTCAGCCATCAGTCTCTGTTCTGGTCACTTGTTTGTTTGTTTTCCTGCCTTTGTTTGGACTAGAGATTTCCTGTGTAAACTCAGAAAAAGAAAGACACACACACACACACACACACACACATGCCGAAATTGTTTTGTTTGGTTGCATTGAAGAATGTTGGTTTGTTTTCTCTCTTTGTGCCAGCAACCGCAATCCATTAACAAATAATGCAAATGGAGTTGAAGTTTGTTCATTCAATTTGTTTCTGTGATATGTATCTTTTTGTATAATTGTTTTTATGTTTTTTTTTTTCACCATTGAGGTTTGTTTACACTGTTTTACAACCTATATCAATGAAACATTATATAACACATTTATTTTGTGTCAATACATAAGCAAAATTAAACCTTATCAAGAAGTCCCTACTTTGTAGTAAAACCAACAACACGTACACAATCAAAACTACACAAGACAAAGACCCTTAATCTATATCACACACACGTAGGTCACAGGAAGTCAAAGTCTGCATGGTTTGAATAAAATACTTAGTGTACACACAAACTGTAACTTAATGACTGAGCACCAGCAAAATGCAGACATACAATTAGAGAAAACATGTAGAGCAGAGCAAACCTCATGATAATGACCACACTAACACTTAAATATCCTCACCCAACCTGGCAACCAAAGTCATAGCGATATCACAGACATGTAATCTCCCAGACGGCTAAATTACTGTCATTTTGTGCCAAATATCAATAACTCTAGGGGTGAACATTTTACACATGGAGAATATAAATGTAGCTGGAATACGCCAAACCCACAGGCTTAATAAAGCTGGGTCTTCAAGTCAGTGGCGTGACTTTGAGAAATGTCCTGTTATTGTTTCTGCACAGCTGAAAACACATGGGCTCACATTGGGAATTTTCTTTCAATAATTAATAGAGGAAATCCTCCAATAAGGAATAAAGTTCAACTAGATACAGACAGAAGAGTGAAAAGACACAAAGAGTTGTGCGAGAGTCTGTCCGCCAACCCTAAATGGGAATTATGAAATAAATCAATCAATCTTTGATTAAAGCAGATTTGTAGGTGAGAAGAAGTTGGCTTCGGGAGTTTACCTTGGCAATGGGACCTAAGGTCCTAATCTCTAAACCAACACATGCGCCACTCTTCTGTCACACTGCATAACAAACACAAAACAGCTGTGGAAGGAAAACTATTTTGGTTTGATCACCAATGGATGCTCTGACGCTCAGCTATTCCCCAGGATTACATTTGATACGCAGCAATCACAACCAAGTTCTGCATCATTAAAATCAGGAGGAAAAAGAAAAATGTGTGATGCACCTAAAAAGTATGCTGAGCATCTTTATGATCCAAAGCCATGCGAGTGATGCTTTTTTTTTTTACAACACCGCCATAAATATCCCATTAGATAAGCTGGAGATAATCTCTGAAGAAAGATGAGATAAGTGACATTCAGGTCTAGCCAGTTGAACATCTTTTTCCAAGGCAAAATGGCTCCTCAAACTAATGAATTGGGCTGAAATGATAGTAGCTTCACTGCGGTGTTACAAGGGCACAATATACACACCTCATTACTCAAATCCTCCTCAAAGGGGCAGTAACAACACTTTTAATGATAGTTAAAAGTCGGATTTCAGTTGAACTAAGATGATAATTTGGTTTTCTTAATGTAACGTAAACAAGTTAGTCCGACTAAAATCGAGCTAGTCTTAGTCGGACTAACATAAGCGATTCATAGTCCAATTCCTCCTGCATGTATACGCTTAGTCGGACAAGAGTCGGACTTGGCGTTCTGCAGAAGGATGGACGACATCATACCATGTTCAGAGGCAGACGACGTATAGGCTGCAGTACCGTTGCCGGAAATCATACAGCAGTGGCGTGTTTGGACAACACAGCAACTACAGCCGCGCTCCGTCTAATTTGTATCACAGAAGCACGGCACGCTCTGTTGTTTGTTTTTCTGTGACATAAAGGTCAACAGATTCAATATGCACTAGCTTATAGAGAGATATAGCGCCATCTACGGAGGCAGAGTCAGGCGTAAACACGGCCAATTAATCCATTTTCTCCTCCACATGTTTACTCTGACTCTACAAGTTGTTCGATTGCCTGTCTTAGTCGGACTACGGCCTCAGCTCGATTAAACTGTGCATGTAAACATAGCGAGTGCTGCATAGAACAGAATTATCAAGTCCAATATCGATAAATCCATGTAAAATACTTGGCTCTGGTGTTAAAATGACCTGTATTGCACATAGCATTGCACATGTCCACCTGAGGTGAAGGATGGAAGGATGAAAGGATGGGGTGTGAAAGGAGGAAGAGCCCCACACACTTAAGTGTAAAAATGTGGAAACTCTTTAAATGCAGGGCCATTTTGAGTTACGCTGCTCACAGACAGACAAACACGGCCAAAAACATAACCTCCTTGGCAGAGGTAATTATAAGTGTAGCGCTGATAAAGCTGAGTGGTTGCAATGAAGTGTTATAATAGTAGCTGAGAGCATCTGGTCTGCATAAAATCTGTCACAGTGCTGAGTTCACTCGCTTAATGCCCAGACTCCATAAAGAGAGACTGACAGGTTAGAGCTGACTAAACCTGTTCTTACTTAAGACACATTCACGCACGCTCAGACATTTGTGATGGTCACTCAGTCGTAACCCGTCTCGGCTGGAGATGTAGCGCACTGTTCCGACGAAAGAGTGAACCATGAAGGCCAAAGGTCACACGTTAAATCGATGGCAGCCGGTCAGATAGCTCGTTACAAGTCTGCCAGACAAATTTGTTTTTGTTTTAGCTTCATTTATGTTGTCATCACATCGGCTAAGTTGCATCACTGATGTGCAGAAGCCACAGGAGGTGAGTTTAATACTCTGGATTGCGATGATGTAATGAAATGAGCGCAAACGTCAGGCTGAATCAGTGCAGAGAAATCTACAGAGAACATCTGTGCCACACAAACCTCAGTCTTCAATACTGTATTGTAGTAACTGATTTATGGATAATGGCTATTTTTCTCAGATCTTTGATCATCCTGGAACATTGTGTCAATAAGGCATCTTTTCAGTGGATTGCCTTACCTTCCCCTCTCTACCTGGGGGGTAATATTACACAAACTGTGTGGGAAAATATAATGTGCATTGTCATAATACCCTATTGGTGGCAACATGGACAAATGGGAACACATTGGATCCACATGCTTAGCATTGTTCTAAAAATCAAATCTCTAGAGCAGGGGTGTCAAACATACAGCCTGCAGGCCAGAACCGGCGCACCAGAGGGTCCAATCCGGCCCACAGGATGAATTTGTGAGAATGTCACATTATGATTAGAATCTAATTACAATGAGAAGTACAATATTTTTCAGTTCCAGATACCTGTGACTAAATGTTGTGTCCCTTTGTAGCTCCACTGTGATCTGTACATTGTAATGCACATGTGTAAATGGTAAATTTAGGCGTAATATTGTTGAAATTACACTTGTTTTTCTCAAGGAATTCCAGGTTGTTTATAGTGTGTTTTTCATAAAAAAGATACTTCATAGAATGTAAAACAAAGGGAACAATTTATATGGAATCCTTGTTGTTTAAAGGTGATTATGCTAATGTGTCAGGCATAGACAACATGCCCAGCTCAAATGGACTCACAAGACACAATTATTTAGAAATACAGAGTAGAATATATTATAAATAATAGTAAACAAATGAACATTATTGATGTTTTTTTCAGACTTTGGGTTTTTATATTGATATAGGCTGAGGCCAAACATTTATATAGAGGTGAAGATGGTCTAAAGCAGGGGTCGGGAACCTTTTTGACTCAGAGAGCCATGAAAGCAAAATATTTGCAAATTTATTTCAGTGAGAGCCATATAATATATTTTAAGACTGAATTTAACTAAATGTGAGTATAATAAACCTCTGAATTTATTCTTTTAAATAATGTTGTTATAATACTCTTCGCGCAGTGTGTCACCAGCAGCATATCTTGCGATCACACTGAACTGCGACAAATGACTTACGTCTGTTGACTCATCCAAAGCCAGGGAATAGAACGGTGCTGCATTTATGTCATTCACTTGCGTTTCCTCCACTTCCAAAATCGATGGATGGATTAAAACAAGTGATAATATTTTATGTTTTATCTGAAAAGCCGAAATCTGCGAGCCAGATGCAATCATCAAAAGAGCCACACCTGGCTCCCGAGCCATAGGTTCCCTACCCCTGGTCTAAAGGTTAAGACAACAACTAACTTATTATTTCCCAGGCGCTTAAATTATGCAAACAGTTCTCCTTCAACTCCTCTCTGCAGCAGCAGCAGCAGCAGCAGCAGGCGTTTTAAACTCAGTCACAGGAGCATTTGTCCGCGCTGTGCCCCTCAGTGGTCCGTCTCTCCACGATTGGTGGGAGACTGCTTGTTTAAGCCAATAGGCAGGGCGCACCGATAATGTCATTTCACTGTGACCGCCGAGAGGAGCAGCGCAGCGCACCGTGCGCCACTGGGATCATGACTGGGATGTGGTGACAGAGTGTGAAGCCAGAGCAGAGACCAGCCTCCCTCTCCTCTTCAATGCACACAGTATCAGGCTTTCAACTAATCGCATCGCACAGCACTGGGTCCAGCTTTGCGGCACACAAGTGCGCCCTCCCGGGACTTTGCACCTCATGCCAATGAGAGGCAGCGCGATTCGCCTTTCTCACTTCAGGAATATTGATTCTGGATATCCGTTTTACTGAGGCTGATCGCTTTGGAGGTGAGTAGATCAAATGTTGTTGTTGTTTTGTTTTCTTTTGAATTGTTGTCTTTGGACACCGATTTTTTTTTACTGATTTTGGTCAATGGGTTTTTTAGTTTGAACTTTATTTTTTAAAACTTTTTACGCTATAAAATGGCTCTTAATAGACGCAAATGATGCTGTGACGACGTGACCTACATTTTTGATGTAGTTGTCGAAAGTTTTAAACGTGAAAGGCATGGGATGGAGCAAGGGATGGAGCAGTATAGAACAGAAAATACATCTATTTTACATGTCACCTATAGTTGTGCGTTAATATGAACATAAAGGCACAGAAAACCACCCACTAAACTCACCACGAACTGAACTGACACCATAGGTGTTTTAATGTCAGCCCAAAAATGTACAAACTGGCTTTAATTTCTTCGACACCTATGTTGCTTTGCGCTTTTACGCGTGGAGCGAGAAGAACCTTCTTTCTCTGGCTCTCATGGTAAGAGTCAAATAGACCTACATGGGCTGGTGAAAGTGTGGAGTCCCCCCGGGCCTCCAGATGTATGGACTCAGCTGTCGCCTGTCACTTTAGTGACAACTGGTCGGTGCTCAGTGACCGCTGCCTGTCCGGGACTCCATAGCTGTCATGAGGACTGTTGAGTGAAGGAGAATGTGGTCACACCGCCCACATATACATTATAACAGTGTGTGGCATCACTCTCACTCACTTCACTCCTAACCTTAATGGATTTTTTTTTTTTTTTTAACACAGGGTCTGAGTCTATGTTGACACTCTTGATACAATGGCTTTAGTTTTAGAAGAAGGAATGGCTCAGCACCACTATTTCTTGTCCATTAGCAGTTTAAATATCACACCCTGGAGTATTTTAGTCATCTGGAGTAATAGCCAATCCTAATTACTAAACTGCTCCAACTTAATAAAACACAATGTTCCAACTGTATAATAAGAGTTCTGCTCCTTTAAAGAATAAATAAATGTCCCACATTGGGGATCTTATCAGATTTGTGTTTTTTTGGTGATTTTGACCAGTATTGGACCGATATCAATGCCCGGGTGGCCTTATTTAGATGCTCATCTCTGTGATGCAGTTAGATTTTTGAATGTAATTACAAAAAGTACTGCACGCTACTTGAGTGCACTCCTTGTGGAGCTCTCACACGGCTTAACAGGCCATGCAGTTTTTTTCTTCTGGAGATCAATCGTGTCTCATTTAAATTCTCAGCTGTGATAAAGTGTTAAAGCTACAAGACTCAGGAGGGCAGACACTGTAAAAGAAAAAGTCTAAAATTATATTTTGCTCTCATTAGAGCACAGTAAATATCATCATAAGCCATTAAGTCTCGGGGCTGCTGTCCTCATGGGGTTTGACTAAACGACAGACCCACTTGGCTCTGACTGACAGCAGGAGCTGAAGAATTTGACTGGCCTGAAATCTGTCACTTCGACCACAGGTGACATAAACAGATCGAGTGCTGCCGATCACATAGTCAGTTATAAATGACAGAACGGACCGAGGACATAGCCACAGACTGGATTCAGATATACAGGATCATGGAAGCAGTTTGTGGTTAAAGTAGGACAATAAAATTGAATAAAGGGGGCATGGTTATGGTTATGGTAACATATTTAGCCCCCTTACTCCAGACACTGAACAGTGGAGGAAGAGGAGTGTGAGGAAAGAAATACATGACAATGACTGTGAGCCGAGGCAAAAGAGGCACAAGGAGGAGATTGAGAGAAAACACAGAACCAAGGTGGTAGTGTCACCTAGTGGCTGGAGTGGAGGTAGACGGCCTCACAGCCAAGGATTCACAGAAACAAACCATTGTGTTTACTACTACAGCCAGTCAGATTGTTTTTGAGTATGAGGCCTCACAAGATTACGGTTCATTTGAATGGTTTGCTGATAAAAAAAATAAAAATAAAAAACAACTTGTTAAATTAGTACTGAGCTGCTAATACACATAACTCTGCTCTGTGTTTTGGATGAGCACCACATGATGCCGTTTTCAGCGAGAGAAACTAGATTTAACATGTGCACAGTTAGTGTCTGGCAAGAGAGGAGGAGGCAAATCAGAAAAACATGAAGCCAGCGTCAGACATTAACAGTGTGGTATGCTGTGGTGTGCGTGTGTACTGTCGTAGACTACATTTGGAGACAAGTCTCAGGCTATAAACCAGTCAGTTGGGGATGATTGTACATTGGGGAAAACAAATCTATGTCTTTATCAGTGAATAAGCTGGGTTTTGAATTCAGTGATAGGGACTGGTTTAGGTTAGAGGTTAGATGTAGGTTTTAAGTCTCCTGCACTTCACACTATGATATTCTAAGCGATGGTGAACATAAATAAAGTAAATGAATAAACCGATGCAACCATGAGCTTATTTAAGTGTCCAAAACACAAAGAAATACAGTTCCACTCTAATTGCTCTAACTACGATAGGTGCTTATATAAGACATGTGGAAGAGGAGCCAATAATAATATCCTCAGTGCAAAAATGCACTTTACAATATGGTTAGAGCCACATGGCGTTGCAGTGGCTTGTGTTGTTGCCTCGCAGCAAGAAGATCACTGGTTTGGATTCTGGTTTGACCGAGGGCCTTTCTGTGTGAAGTTTGCATGTTCTCCCCATGTGTGCTTTGGTTCTCTCTGGCTCCAGCTTCCTCCCACATTTCAAAAACATGCTGATTAGAGATTTGGTTAATTGGACACTGTAAAATTGACTGCAGGTGTGAATGCTAGTGTGAATGGTTGTCTGCCTCTATATGTTTCCTCTGCAATGGATTGTCCATGGTGTTCCCTGCCTTTCACCCTATGTCAGCTGGGATTGGCCCCAGAGGGACTTAAGATTGTTTTATGGCCTCCTGCTTCCTCTGTTGGCCCTCCATCTATGGTACACATCTAGGGTTGAGGTTGGCGTTAGGGTTAGGCAAGTGTTATGGCTAGAGTCAGGGTAAGTGTCCCGGAAAAGAATGTACACCTATGCAAAGTCGAAACCACCACAGTGTGCGCCAGTATTTGTTTGTGAGAGACGCAGACGGAGACGAAATGTTCAGCGATGTGTGTGCACAGATTCTCCATAGGTGTCGGGAGAGTGCGTGCTTTTGTGGCAGACACCCAGCTGAGAGTGAGTGAGCAGAATCTAAGACCCAGTGCCCGTCTGTATACGTTTTCCACTGTTGATTTAAAAGCCCAGTACCAGTGAAATGTACACACAGGCCTGTTTGTGCAAAGCTAGAATGAATCACCCTCATGTCCGTGTAAATTGCCTGCAAGCCAAACACTCTGGCAGCCTTTTATCCCCAGACGTGGTCCAGCTCACCGCAGCAGGGCTAAAAGCAGAGCGGGACAGGGCCGTGTGTTGTGAGGAGCTGTCAGAGGAGGCCAGTCTTTCATGGCCCAGGACACAGAGATGTGGCATGGAGTCGGGTTGCCATAGACAAACTGCAGAGAGCAGAGCCCATTGACTGTAAACTGTTTGTGGTAGGTTGGCAGGAGGCTGGATAAAATATGGCTTGTTTGAACGCCGGTGGTCCCAGAATCTGTGGGCACTTTGCCTGGCTGAGTGGACGGTGGCCCTGATGGTCAAATTTAGGACAATGTTACACTGTGGTTTGTGTAGAATGGGAAAACCACTGTCTGTGGATTATTACGTTGTGCTTGCCATGTGGTAAAGTTCCCCGTCTGCAGCTTTCAAACGACATCGTATGAGAGTCAGTGGTATTTGCCCAAAGCAGTGGCACACATTGGATCCACATGCTCAGCATTATTCTAAAGTGATTAAATGTAGTTAGTAATTTAGTGCCTTCAGGCACAACTCTGTTTATTAGGAGCTGCAAGATGATGTTAGAGGAAAACGGCTTTGGCTCACACTGCAGAGTTTAGTGCCCCAGCAGATCTCTTGTAACCACACGGCATAATTGCGGGACCAACCATCAGACCACCGCGATGATGAAAGCCATGCTCCACGCACATGTTTCATTATCACTGTCATGTACAGACACGACGCTGGGCTCTGACCGAATACTGGATAATAACCATGATGCTGTGACACCGAGGTGGTTATTTAACGTGTCTGTCTTTGATAAGGGGGAATAACATTTGCGAAGATGACAAATGTCAGCAACCTTTGTGACGGAGTTGTCGGAAAAGCTGCTGCGACCCTACCCAACACAATCATGGCGACCTACAGGTGGCCATGTTTGTCTGTCCTTCGCATCTATGGGGATCCGTCCAAACAATCACAGCATCACAGAGCTAGCAGCAAAAGAAAACATATTACCCTGAGATAGTCATTAAAAAGCACAGCTCATTTCCCCAGCACACAACAGGGGATTCAGTTAAAGCTTTCCGGACCTTTGGCTGGAAAAATGTAAAGTACCCCCTCCTCTCTGTCTCTCCCTCTCTCTTCTCTTCCTCTTCCTGGCTCTTGTTCCTCCTGCCCTGTTGGCATTGTCAGACGGGTGGAGTCAGTGAGCGTAGATGATATGGAAAAGGTCAGTGGGGTTAAAAAATGGGCTCTGCGGGGCAATGGATTTTTTTTCTTTTGACTGACAACAAAGGTTTTTCAGAAGTGTTAGCGATGGAGGGAACAGCTGTTGGAAATCAGCCCAAATCTTTCTCTCAGAGCATTTATTCTTTTAAACTAGAATCAGGTAAAGAAATGTCAGGTAAAGAAATGTATGCACAATAGTTTAGGGCAGTTGCCAAAATCTAAGATAAATTATATCTGAAACGTTATCCTCAGTTCATAATTTAAGTTGCTTCTGAATTCTGAACAGGAATCACCTGGATCTGTTGGGATCTGTTCTGGAGCCAAGTATATCCCTGGTTAATCTTGACTTAATGCTTTACAGATTCTGATAACAGCAAAAGTACTTTCATGCGCAGGAGGAATCAGAATCAGTGCAATTTGAAACAATACTAACTTGTAACCAAGGTGATGTACACAACACTGTTTGCACAGAGCTACCGAGGATAGGTGAATTAAACTGTGTGGCCCGAACCACAAATATTACATTCCAGACATGTTGTCTCCTCCTTTCATCAAACATTGTATTCAAATGCAGTTTTCCTGCACTCTTGTTCGTCTCTCAAATTTACAACGGTTTGACAACTGTAATTAAGTTCACAATCACTATTTTTTAAACTCACTGTAATGCTCTATAGTTAATCTCAAAAATAATGATCGGAGAGGTTGCAGCACATAGTTGGGTCAATATTTACAAAGGCCAGCTGAGGACATGTCTTGCAGATCTGCAGCCTGAGCCCACACTGAGCTGACACAGGAACCGTCCATTTGGCCACACAGCAACCTGACTGCAGCTCCTGGTGAGAGGCCGGTTGAAAGAGTCGCACTCTTGTTTGCTATGTTGTCCACTGTCTTCCTGTTAGGGGCCGGGCTCCCAAAGAAAACAAAAGCGGTGGCTCTCTCCACCAGATGTGGACATCAGTGCAAACACGTACACTCCTGACTATGATGGGAGAATGTTTTATGGTGTTTAACGGGAATAAAAACTAGAAAAAAAAGGGAGAGGTCCGATTTTATGGAAAGTACTGTTTCTTTCAAAACACACACACTCACAGTGTGTACACCTCGACTGTGTCACATGTTCCTTTATACTGGCTGAAAATGGTACTGTGTCATTAGTGACCTCAGTAAGAGTCAGTCCAAAAATAACACATATTACATCCAGTATTTCTAAGAATAAGGGCTGCCCTGGAGGACTGGTGTCCCGGCGAGTGGGGGGCAATGATAAGGGTAGCTAGTTGTGTCCTCTTTTCCGTTTTGCACATGCGCGCGCACACACACACACACACATGCACACCACACAGCGTGTCAGGTCTCTATATTTGTTAAACTGACTGACGTCACCACTGCCACTCTATATTTTCCTATTTGCATCGGAAAGATTACATTTGTGCAAAAATGTTGTCAAGTTACTGTGAAGAGTTTAGATGTGCTGATCCGATCCAAACATTTTTTCCACAGCCAGTCACAGTAGCCCCTGGTCATAAAATAAAAATAGCAGAAGAATTTCATGGAGTACGGTGTATAGATTTCAAACTTTTTGGAAAATGAGAGAGAGCAGATTAGATTCAGATAGAGAAAAGGTGAGCAAGTTGCATCCAAATGTTACTGTAAATATAAGCTCTGGGTTTGTTGTTCAAATCTGACTTTAGTTTTTACCAAAACAACATGTGTTCTTAACTTGGAGTCTGAATACAATTAACAATAGACCAGAACAGTTAATGCACCATGCAGACGACAATCATGCACAGTGCACATTGGCTTTTAATCAGCTCATTCAATCGTATATTTGTTTTTGGAAACATTAAGTATGCTCTTTACATCAGACGAATATCAGTACATAAGAGATATAAACCAATCAGAAATATTTAGATTGAATTCTCAAACTAAAACAAATGCTGTCAGCACGCTACAAACTAAATGTCCAGTACATTTGAATGTAAGGAGGTGAAAGGGCCAACAACATCAGAGCAACAGGGAGCCTTACAGGAGAGATCATTGGGCCTCTCCTCTGGTCTTTCTGATGTTTTTACTACCACCTTAATGACTTAAATTGTGTCCAATTAAGCAGATCTAGAAAGAAGCGTCCCCGCTCTGAGTTCCCTCTGTGCTGTGGCACTGGAGCGTGTGTTTAATTAGAATGCTCTAAAAAGACTGTTACGGAGCGATTCGCCAGGAATGTTAATCATTAGTGGGATCCTGACTGAGCAGCTCTTAAGTGTTTTAGAATATTGTTAGATTCCATGGTTTGCCTTTTGAAGCCATGCGGCTCAGAAAAATGCTTCCACGTGTGGGAATTGCCAACTTTTCCTTCTTCTTCTTCTTCTTTTTTTTTTTTCACACTGCATCCTGTCCTCCTACAATGATTTCCTCATAGTGCTCTTGGCTGAGTATTCCCCGTTTTGTTACGGTGTGCTCGTTCATGTGTCTGTTTGAGCCTGGGGCTCTAAATACAGGAAATAGTTTTCTTTCCATATGAGGGATATTCTGTTGAACTTTGAAGAGAGTTGAGGAAAGAAGCCCAGATGTGCGTGACGTTTGAGGTTTAAGCGTTGCACGAGTTTCACTTTCTGAAAGTGTAAGGTCATAAGCTAGAAGTTTAGAGAAGTGTCAAGGGTCGCGACTGCTGAACCTGGACATCGATGGGGTAATGTTGCAATTAAACCCTTTTTTCATGGAAATGAGGCAGGGAAATGTTGGCAGTTCCCCTGTTAATGTGGGAAATAGGTTTTTACTGAAAACAAAAATGATGGTGAAAACAGACACTTGTTGGCTGAATTCATTGGCTCAACGTGTTGGTCTCACTGGTTTGTAATTTTATGTCTACATTCATCCCAGTTTTGTCTACTGAGACCACACATGACAGGGTTCGTCCTTTACTGATCCATTGCTTTTGTCAGCGCAAGTGTGTAGTGTAAGGGCAGCCCATTCATTCTTGGCCAGCTCTGTGTGCAGACAGCCACAGGCTTTTGTTGAGTTATAGTGTCCCCAAATAAAGGGGCTTCCTCCCGTTAACTGCCCCAGGAGCTCTGTCGCTCCACTTCCCATTGTTCCCAATGAGGTTCAACTTTTACAACTAGGTGAGAGGATGTCAAATTGAGGGTAAAATATGACCTGTCCTGATTGTGCATCTCTGCCGTGTTTAGAAAAGCAGTTAGTGAGCAGTGTACATATGACAACGTGAGGAAACTACCAGTGTGCTGACACCAGGTGTTGTTCAGGACAGATGTGTCGTGTATCACAGGTGTCACACGTATTCCGTCTCACACACACGCACGCACACAACAGAGCTACAGCAAATTATCTAAAGCCCAAATAAATGGGTTGCAAGTTAATACTGTATGTTTATTGGCTGCTTTCATGAAAGCAGGGCCATTAAAACTGACATCATCTGCTTGGTAATTATTGTTTTGTTTCCACCGAAAGGCATCATATAATGCAGTTTAATAATTAGATACAGACAGCCTGGTTATAGGCTTAAGATTTGAGTAAAACATTGTTTTGCTGTGGTTTGGTAAGTTACAAAATTAGATTTTCAGTTCGAGTTGAAGAGTTCAAATGCAAGCGTATCTCATTACCAATTACGACACAGATGAATCTTGATTTCTCTCTGTTTTCCATTTTGATTGAACCTATTCAGCGCTCATGAAGACCACACAAACTTTCGTAAAGTGTCAAGTCTTTAATTTTTACAAATGTCTCTCGTCAGAAACTGAGCTTGGATCTAAGCCTCAGCATCATCTGCTTTTAATGTGTCAGGGTGAAACAGTAAAAAAGGGGGTTATGTGAGGGTTATGGGGCTAACAAGCCCACAGTCTGACCTGAGTTTGTCAGCGCCAATCTAGCTAAGTCAATATCAACGTGCAGACTGCTCCACCAGTTGACCTTTTCCTCCTTCTTTCAAGGCGTAAAAAAGGATTGTTGTTACAGTAGAGTGATAGGCTTTTATTGGCCTTTATAACTGAGGCTTTTGTTGGGCCTGTGTCCTGCTAATACCCGTTGGCAAGTCATTTAAACCTTGAGAATGCCTACTTTTTATAAGGAAACTCACACACCGGTGAGAGCTATTCTCCACAATGGTCATCAATGAAGGTAAGTTGGAGACAGAAGCTCCCTTTGGCCCTTTGCCACCCCAATTTATGAGATGTCTTAGGACCAAAACTCCATTGGTTTAAAGATATAACACAAGGCTTTAGTTTTTAACTACAGGATTACATCATTACTGTGGGATATACTTAGCACCCAGCGCTGACTAGATGCTCTGTTTTATGGGTCCCCCTTCGTCACGGACATGTTTGGACCAGAGAAGAATGCAGCTTTATTGTTTCTTGGGTGTTGGTTCTGGTGATGATCATCCCTGTCGTGTTACTGTCAGGGCATGCTGGTCATGCACTGCTTTGCTCATGGTGGTTTTTTTTTTGAGAAGGTGTAGACCAGGTGTGAGGTGCTGTTCAGGTCGTTGTGGCTATGACAGGGGGAATGGGCTGTAAAGCCCTGAGGCCATAGATTTATGGGTCATCTGGTGCTCTCTGCGGTCAAGGGTCAGGGATGCGTGACTTGTCCATCTTAATATATTATTCGGCTATCTGAGGCGAACCTTGAACTGTGCAACCTGCAACTTCTAACTATGGAGTCTTACAAATGCTTAATGATTTTCAGAATGTTGCTCTTCTGATGCAGGTTTCCCATTGGAGAACCTAAATATAATCCATGCAGATATCTTTAAACAGTTGTCTATCCCTTATTTCATTGTCAAAGGCCGTCTCTCTTGTGCAATGACAGCGTAAGAAAGCATCACATTTGTGCTTCAAAGATGTCCTGAAGTTATAAACCTTTCTCAGTTGTGTTTAAAATGACCAACTTTTAAATGTATCTTAACTCCTTTTTAATTTAAGCCTTACAGTCTTGCGTAGAATAATCAGGATATAACTCGACATTTTTCAGCCACTGAGAAGAATTCTGTTACTCTGGAGTTGCCTTAAACATACATCTTGCAACATTTGTCCAGGTTGTTTACCATCTCAGCTTTGCATTTCATTAATGCCCCCAGGACAGGATGCTGAGTTTCCCCTCCCCTCAAAGACTTGCTAATGTAGCAGGGTGCTGAGTATTTAGGAGCAGCACAAAGGCCTCAAGTTTGCTGAGAATGGCTGCCTCTCCTCCCTGGCCTTGGCTGCTACAATGGCATTGTCCACACAACCACAACCACACACATGCAGTAAATGTAACATTCAGAATTATTTCACACTGGCTGCCAGTTTGTTTACTTATATTTTTTCCCTTTTACCACATATTGGGGGAAAATGTGAGTTTGTGGACATGCAGAGGACGGGGAAAAGTGCAGATGCAGCAAGTCATTCAAGAGTTTAGTTTCTCCTCTGCATGAGTGACACAGTATGTGTGCTAAACAACACATGCTAATTATATTGAAACAAGCAAAGTTTTAAACATCCATGCTCTGATTCAAGGAGTAAATATACTGTGGATGTGTGTGAAATGGTAACAGTATTGGTAGGTTTTACCACCGTTAATGCCATTAGAAGAAACAAACCATATCACTGCTAAACTCAATAAACCCTCTTCCAAAAGCCCACTGTGTAAATGCCTCGTGTGTTCAAGTTCACAGAATTGCATCCTGACGTCATTGCCACAAAATTCAAGAGCTACTAAAATGTTTACAAAGAAAGCAATTTTAGCTGTTTAATAGATTCCTTCGCTTGCTTGTAAAATGCTCCACAGCTTTTTTTTTTTTTTACGGTCTTAAAGTATGTTTAAACCCCACAACAAAAACCTCGCACTGAAAAGGACAAGCTTGCAGTTATCTAAGTCTCAATTATGTATGCAATAAACCATGAGTAACTCTTTGCAATCAAATCAAACCACAAACTGATGCAAAAGGTGCGACTGTCCAGGATTTGACCTGAACTGGCCACTTTTGTTTTCAAAAGCAAGAGGAAGAGAATCACGTTCTTGCATGCCTGCAAAGGTGAAGGAGAGGTAGAGGTCAACTGTGTCATTCCCAGGGAGTTTCTACGGCAAATCAGAATGTGTGGACATAAGCCAGAATTGCATTAATTGTAAGGTTTGTTTTCCATTCTAATTAATCAGGTTTTAGATGATGAAAACATCCGAATAAAAGCTGTTTCCAGAGGCCACATGGACATTTTAATTTCTATCATACGAAAAATGCACTAGGTCATCACATTAAAGAGGAATGAACTAGTGCATTTATGCTTTGGAAATGATTCAGTCAGTTGGCTGATCACTGTATGGACTCAAAGTTTACGTCCTGACCTGAATATAATGTAGTTTCTGTGGCATTTCTCTGAAGTCGGTGAGTCCACATATGTTTTCAGGAACCTCGCATTACATTAAGACTCCACAGATGCCCCGTAATACATTTGTGTGGACACATTTTGTTCAACTTAACAAAGTTGAGCACTTTTAACCCTCATTCAGACAACTTTAAGCTGATGATAACAGGTTTGTGGTGGTACAGGATTACTGTGATATCTTAAAGCCGGTCTCATCCAGACTTGCTGACATCATATTCAGTTAGTGAGAAGGGTTATGTGAGGCTGAGCCAGGATGTTGTAGATGGTCGGAAGCAATCATCTGAAGGGATAAATAAAACATCCTTTGTTCATTCAAGCCAGCAGCCTCTATGTAATCATAAAGCTGTAGTTAACAAACAATTCTCTGTAACTTAGTGACATTTTGGGGTGTAAAAAAAAGAAGACAGGCCACCAAATAAACCAAAGCCTGTCTGTAACATTCACCGCCCTCCCCACATCTCTGAGCTGTTGATAGTGACGGAGAAAGAAGAATGTCATGTGAAAGCTGTTGTGGATATGGGGTGGTCAGTGTGGTTAAACAAGCTCTGCCATCACTGATGTACTACTAAAATGCACAGTTCCTGTAAACTGGAGCTCCACCAGTGGTTCTTATTTGGAAGCATATGTTTCAAGTATGAGGGGAGGGTCAGCGTAAGAGAGACGCCTCTCTCTTCCATGCCCTGCTTCGACTGGCCTCTTGGAGGTTAAGGGGGTGGGCTGAGGTTAAGAGGGCTGGGTTGAGGGAGGGAGGGAGGAGGAGGAGGAGGAGGAGGAATGACCATCTGGTTGTGCTCTCCTCCATGAACACGCACGTGCACACACCCCTCTAACACTATCGCCCACGCGCTCAGACAGACATCACCCTGACTTTTCACAGCCTCAGCTTTGATATGGACTGTTACTCTCCTGACAGCTCTGGTGGAGAATGCTGGCTGCTTCTGTCTTGGATTTAGAGCTCTGAGGATCTTACACAGATATGGAGCCCAGAGGCTGGTGAAGAATCTAGGGCTGGATATAGTAGTAATAAGATCCATTTACCTGCTTACTCCAGGAGACTTGGCCTTCACTAAGGTAAGATCAATAGGGAAATTAAAGAATCAAAGATGGAAAACTTTGGTACAAAGTTGGAATATCAAGTAAATGTAAACGGAGTACTTACGAAGGAGTCTTAGTTCAGTCTGGCTGGATCATGCAGGTGGTCTCTCTTCTGCAGATCTCTTAAGGGATGTCACTCTCATCCGTCCATGCACCACCAGGTCACAGATAGTCTTACCACATCTGATCTGGTCCGCAGTTTTGTGCCTACAATGAACAAGCTGTGATGTGATTTGTTTACACAGGTAAAAAAATAAAATAAAATACCATCTATTTGTTTTGCAGTTTAAATATATCTTGTCTGATATAATGTTTTCTGAGTGAACTCTCAACTAGACAAGGAAAATCTTGTTTATCTCTCCATCTAGAGCTTGTCTGGCATCGCAGAGCTTGCAGGAGCCAAGTTAAACATGTTGGGCCAGTCCAAACTGACAGAGAGCACTGTTTGGTTGTGTGCATGTCCATCATCTACTTCCTTGAGGAATATAGACAGTAATTCAGACCAGAAGCTGCTTATTTTTCCTGTGCACTCTCCAGGGTTGTTAAGCCTGGATTTTCGGGTGTTTTTGTATACTATTTTAAATGTCACTGGTGGCTCTATTTTTGGTCAAAGTACGGGGTCTGGTGAGAGATTTGTATTTGTAAAGGTGATTAATAATAATACACTTTAGTTTGCTGAGTAGCTACTTGGGTTTCTTAAGGATCATTTAAAAAAAAAAGTTTCATTAGTTATTTTGTTTCCAAATTAAACAAGTTTAAACTCAAGTGGTCCACTGAGCCTCTGTTACATACAGCTAGTTGCAATCTAAGCTTTCTGTGAAATAGTGTGTTACTTTTTAAGACGGATCCTCATTCATTGCAGATCGCTGTGTGAGGCTTTAAAGTCTTCATTCACTAAAAACCTGAGCTTCTCTCTTTCAACCAGCCACAACTCGAATTTCTTCCCTTTTGTGCAACAAGACAAATTAACACTTACATACATGTCAGCTACACCGTTTTAGCTCAGCCTGATAATACCCCCACACTTCCCTCTGGCCCTCTGTGGGTAAATGAGTCAGATATGCAGGCCTGGAGCTCCCAAAGTCATGTTAACAAGCACTTTTACAAAAGAGCAAGGAGCTGTTAAACATTCGGGACTGCAGGGGTCTGGCTAGAGTGGGAGGAGGGCAGAGCAGGGGGAGTGGAACAGTGAGAAGGGGATAGTTTCAAAAGTAGTCTCTTGTTGGGAGAAAAACCTTAAAAGCCTGCACAAGTGCTGAGTCAGTCAAAGTAGCATCCGATCAGATTAAGGGCTTTGCCCAACACTGGTGGTGTGCATGTTGTGTATTACTCTTTGTGAGCCTGGCTGAAGATCAAGCCTGACATTCCTGCGAGTCAGGTTTGGCTGTGTGAGACATCCTCACAGAGACTCGGCTCGCATGTAAAAGCAAACATCTTTTTAAGAGATACAGTGCATGAGTGAGTGTGCCTGATACAAATGTGAAGCCGTGAAGTCCCAGTCTCTTGGCTCTGACTGGACCCGCCTATAGTTAGCTATCTCCCATGTGAAACCCTAGCCACTTTCAAACAAGGACACATTTTTGCAAGTTATTTCTGGTCTCATTTGAAAGTCAATAGACATGACTAGAACAAGAGACCGTCTTATTTGTCACCCCACTCTCCCACCTGACAGGTTATCTGGGTTTGAGGGCTTGAACCATCATGCATATGGAGATAACACACCACATCTTCTGGACAAAAAAGGGAGATAAAGAGGCTCCTGATGGAACAAGCCTTTACTGGATTCCTTCACAGAGGATCCATTGTTCAGGACAACAAGGGCATATTAATGTGACACGCCATTAACTAATACACCTGACTTGACACTTTGTGGTCATGAATCCAGAGCCTTGCCAGTGTTATCATTCACACTATCATTAACTCAAATTGTCTTTGACTGGTCAACTTAGATGGGGGCATGTCAGTAGTTGTCAGTGGTGAGGCCACTGGGGCTACATTGTCCTTAAGGGAAGATGAGTTGATATGAATAGCCAGAAGCTGCCTGGACTGTCATGCGGTGTGTGGAGCGGTAAGGAGGAAAAGTTGCCTTGAAAAGGCCTTTATGACATTGTTACCTGTGTAGACCAGCATAGCCTACAGTCGCCTGTGTTTATATGTCTGCACACCTGTGTACATGTTGGTTTCAGTGTAAATGTGTGCATTCCCTTTTTTCGTGTATGCATAGAAGCTGCACACTCCCAAAGGCCAGCCAGGGACATATATCATTCCAGGAGAGAGCACAGATATTCAGGCCCCTTTACTGTCACCCCTGTGTTCAAAGGCAGCATTGGAGTGTGTCTAGTTTTCTCAGCTGTCTCTCAGCGGCCCCTGTTGCCCTCTCTGGCCATAGGGGGTGGAGGCTGTGGGGGAGGTGGTGTAAGAGCCAGGCTGCTGGACACTGGCTGTGCTTCCATTTGATCTCAGCTAGAGCACTTGGCCTGTGAGAAATGACCACAACTGGACACACATTCATCATATTTGCATCTGATTGGCCCTGCAACAGCTCAGAGAGTGAAGTTAGAGGCTGTGTGGAGTGATTTAGTCAGGAACTAATGTCTTTTTTTTACTTGATCGGTTATTAACCTTGGGGAACTTTTCCTTTTGTTACACAGGATCATTACACTCACCAAACTAAAAAAAATAATAAGCAACAACATAAAAAACAATAATCATAAATGTTTTTTTTCGATTTTATCCAGCTAGACTGCAGCTTTTTTCCATTTATATTCTTTGCTACTGCAGTAATCACGCATTATTGACTATTGCCACCACCCACATTGTGCCTGTCTTTAATCTCCTTGATTATTATTATCCCTCCTGTTGCATTGTCAGTGTCCAACTGAGTATCAGTTGACCCTATCCGTTCCATCGCCTGTCTGCCCATTCCTCCCTATCCCCGTTCTTCACCTGTCTGGCATAGCTCTGTCTGTGTTAAAGATGAAAGGATGATCAGACACTCACTGTGGCAGGTTGGAAAACAAACAGTCCAAAGGAAAAGGGGAGATGAAGGGAGAAACCAAGCTTGTGGACATTCTCCATATGTTTGGTCCTGTCTCTAAGGCCAGGCTTCTGTTTATACAGACCTCATTGTCAACTGATCAGGCCAGCATTAGATCTCATGTGGTGGCCCTTCTTTGGACAAAGTATGACGCAGCACCTTAGCAGAATGACCTAAGCATTACAGATAAGCAGAAGGAGCTGCTCTCTGGTGATATTCTTACTTTGGTGCTGGTGGCAAACTAAATTACAGCATTAAAAAAGGAATGTGAGGTCTGTGCAACATTCCCCACAACTGGGATACACAAAGAAACCCTGACTTTCCTAACTTGTTGTTGTCATTATAATGAGATCAGACATCACCTTGTAAAGGTTTGGGGCTTTCCCAGTGCTCCCTGTGTTCTGAAATGCCACATGAGGAGGGCACATGTCTCACTGCCACCACAAAGGCAGTGAAAGAGTATAGTTCTTTTTATGAGTGAATTTATGAAGTAAACTCATCACCAGAAGTGAACCAAGAAAAGCTTGCTCAGCCTCCATAATTGGCTTTGGGGGGTGGCCTCAAGAAAGAGACAGTGGTGTGATTCAACTGGCGGTTAACATTTAGTGGAATGGTACTGGCATGAGAGAAGATTAGATGGAGTGAGGAGAGCATTAAGTGAGGACTGGCTCATGTAATGGCTTGTTAACCAACATTTCATTTCCTTGCCCACTTCAATGCTCCCTTCTCTTCTTTGTCCTCACCCCAGTTCATTCTCTGTTGCCCTCATTCTCACATGTTTTTTTTATGTCTTACATATTGTGTCTGTGCAGTAAAAAAGAGTGTCTGATGAGCCTGGCGAGTGCAGCAGTGTCGGCGGCGAGCTTCCAGGGCGGGACACGCCAGAGAGACTTGATGATGGAGCACAAAGTCGGTAAGCTGACCTCTGGCTTTCAACGCAGCTCCACATCCGATGATGACTCAGGCTGCGCACTGGAGGAGTACGCCTGGGTACCACCTGGACTTCGGCCTGAACAGGTGAGCAAAACGTTGCTCATAAGAGCCGTCCTTTGTGCTATTATTCATGAAATTCATGACAGTGTTGTGAGCAAGTTCAAGCAAGCATGCCAAGCCTCAGAAAGACGTGAATCACAATATTGTACACTTTAACCAAGGTATCTATTTCCCTTGTCCACAACTCATTAATTCCCTAAATCACAAAAGTGAACCATGGTGTATCCTCTGGACAGAGAATAAAAACAGCTCTGACCTGATTCTACCTCCCATGTAGCCCATTTTCCTGGCCCAGATAAATGCTATTCAGCACATAACTGAATAACTTCCGAGCTACAGTCTCTGGATATGGGACAAAGTATTTAATAAAAAAAAAATGCTTAGTCCTTTTGTTTAAGGCAGACCTGTCCAGCTTTACCAGGCAGCCACTTGCAAGCAGGACGAGTGTACATTTATTTACTATCTAAATGTGGTAAGTCTGCTTGTGATTATCAAGTCCACGGTAAGGGGGAGGACTCGATGGGTTGAGCTTACTGCTGCTGGCAGGATGAGGAATCAAGGGGCCAACTTCTAACAAGCCTTCTCCTCCACAAACACAGCCAGGGCTTTTAGTTGTGTCTGCAGGGCAGCCAGTGTGATGTGGCACTTTTCCAATCCCTGTTCACTCCTCCTTTTCTGTCCATCCCGCTCCCCTTGTTAAACAACATGCACAGAAGCAGTGAGGAGGAGGGGCTGAAGGGCAAGACGAGATGGGTTCACAGCAGCGGACAAAATGCATTGGTCAACTGTAATGCCTTTACTGCAGCCATAGCCCTGAATAGACATATTATGGCTCATCATTACAGTGAAGAAACACATAGGGCCAGGGTGATAGCCGACTGTTTCCCAGCCCCTAAGGAGCTGGATGAGGGGTAATAGCAGCATGAAAATGTGCATAATTTATGGTGGGGGGCAAACTTTGGCTTGATTGTCAGGGTAAATTGCTGTTAACACCCCCTCACAGAAGCCAAAGCTGCAGGAAACCCACTTACACACAAGACAAGCACATCCCACATCTTTATCTGCCTGGCTGTAATTGGCCCTGCCTCATAAAGTTTAGTTTTTAGTTGCCAGCCCCAAGGGTCAAAGTGCCACTGCAACAGGCTGCTTTGTCCCGTCCTCAAAGAAGCATATGCCTGGAAAAATGCAGCCTTTAAACTGATTTGACCCGCTGACCTGTTTGGACTTGTTTAGTCCAGAATAAAATGATTCCTTCAATGCCATGATCAAAGAGAGCTGCTGAGAACCTCCACCAAGCAAAGTCTTCCTTTCATTTTTGTGCCAGGGTGTGTCTCATAACAAGTTATTGTGTTTGATATTTGGTTGCCTGGAAAATAGTGTATAACATAAACATGGGCTGCTCTGTTCATGGATAAATATAGGTGTAAAAAAAAGTTTGATGTTTGTACATTCTCATTCTCTGGGCGAGTTTTACTTCAGAAAAGTCTTGATGTTAATTGGTGTCAGATGGTGTGCCTAATACTTCATGTCACTTCATCCAAAGGTACAGTTATACTTCTCCTGTTTGCCGGAGGACAAGATTCCCTATGTCAACAGTCCAGGAGAGAAGTTCAGAATCAAGCAGCTCCTCTATCAACTGCCACCACATGATAATGAGGTGAGAATATATTTGAGTGCGTGGTTGTAAAATGACACGCAGCATCAGAACATTCATCTCCGCAGGTTCTCTGATTTATGTCAAGCTGCAAAAATAATCCACTCTACATTTTGAGTAGCTGGAGCTGCTGCTGCTGCTGCTGCTGCCAGCTAAACCCACAGCAATGAGAGCCTTGCAATTTACATGCCATCCCACTACTGTGAGTCCTTGGCATTCAAGTTGACATCACACTAGGGGATTTTTGTTTCACAATGTTGTAGACATGTAATGTGGGCACAATGTGACTTTTGACTTGATGATTTTATGATGTTTGCTGGGAGCCCCCACCAGTAGGATTCCTGTCATAGCACAGTTTTTTACGAGGACGGCTCAGCAGGCGACAGGGATGCTGGCTGAAAGAGGCTTTATGTGATGCCACTACCACTGTGGCACCACAGTTCGGCTGGGTTGTCTTTCTTCTTTTGTTGCCCATCCTCTACGTTTCTTTCTAAACACAGCTCTTGTTTGTGTAAACGTCTGCTTTCCCTCTTGTTAGGGCTTTGGGAAACATCAAAGAAGCCTGTTGTAAAAAATGAGATTCTCAATCACGGACTGTGGGTGGAGATATGTAGGGGGTTGTAGGAAGGGCAAGCTGGGGTCAAGAGTTGCCTTTGTTCAGCATGTTCTGGTATGCACTCTGCCCTCATATACTTACCAAAGTGTCTTACATATTAGTCCAGGCTTTTAATTTGATCTCACAGGGAGCACATTATGAAAAAGTCACTTTAATGACTTCATATCACACTTAGCAAATCAGGGTTGTTGTTCATGATGTTCTTGATGTGAAAGTCCGGCCACCTCCTTAACCATGACTTATGACCTTTCTTCCCAGGTGCGTTATTGCCAGGCCCTCAGTGAGGAGGAGAAGAAGGAGCTACATATGTTCAGCATCCAGAGGAAGAAGGAAGCACTGGGCAGGGGCACAATAAAACTGCTGCCCCACAATCTCCTGAACAGCATTTGTGAACATGTATGTCCCTTTACACATAATCTTTTACAACTGTAAATATACAGATCATTGGTCAAGTAACAGAAGGATGGATTTGTCTCTAAGTGAAGAACTCTTCTTACTCTTCTTTGGGTATTTGGCTGATCCACAGCAAGGTTAAGCCACAGTGTTGCCCAGAGGGAAAGCTGAAATAAAGAGCTCAGTGTCAGCCATGCTTTTTAAGAGATCCCTGAACACAAGCTGGCTCAGTAGTGTTTTATTTAGACTTATCGGTAATAGTGGAGCAGTCAAGTCGTGCCCACGAACACTGTCCCATTGTTGCAGATCTTCTCAAGAAATCCATACTTTTTACTTTTAACTGTCTGTCCTTTCTTAAGTCCCTGCTATTGATTTGATAAGTCATGTCCTCGCATGTATAAGTATGCAACAATAAAAAGCATAGGTTGGTGTAAATGGCTGTGGGGGATTCACGTAAACTTTTCACAAAAGCATTTGGAACGACAACTCATGTGCAATTTCATGTTTGTATATTTTGCAGTGTGGTGAAAACATGAACCACGGGGAAATGGCAGTGTTCACCTCAAGGGCAGGACCCACGCTTTGCTGGCATCCTGCATGCTTTGCCTGCTCCACATGTAGAGAACAGCTCGTGGATTTGATCTACTTCTATCACGATGGAAAGATCCACTGTGGAAGGCACCATGCTGAGCTACTCAAACCACGCTGCTCAGCCTGCGATGAGGTAAGACCACAAGACTGAAACAGTGAGAAAAATAAAGTACCATAGAGAGAAAAACATTCAGGTTTTTCAAAAGTTCCTTTGGAATAGCAATAACAGTTTCTTTAATTCTCCACTTACTTGAATTACTTAATTGAACTTAAACCAAACTGTTGACACATTGAAGGATCACTGATGTGTATTCTCTTCTGTCAACAGATTATATTTGCTGATGAGTGCACAGAGGCAGAGGGGCGCCACTGGCACATGAAGCACTTCGCCTGTTTTGAGTGTGAGACAATTCTGGGGGGTCAGCGATACATCATGAGGGATGGCAGGCCATACTGCTGTGGCTGCTTTGAGTCACTCTATGCAGAGTACTGTGAGGCTTGTGGGGACCACATTGGTAAGTCAATGATTTTCTTGTCTTCTAAAATAAAATCCTTGTCATGACTGTCTAGCCTTTATATTAGTATTGCTAATTTAATTTCAACTGTTCCCTTTTTTCAGGTGTCGATCACGCTCAAATGACCCATGATGGGCTCCACTGGCATGCAACTGAGAGCTGCTTTAGCTGTGCTTACTGCAAGAGCTCTCTTCTAGGTTGCCCCTTCCTGCCACACCAGGGCCGTATTTACTGCTCCAAGGCCTGCAGTCTTGGGGAAGATGTGCATGCCTCAGACTCTTCCGACTCAGCCTTCCAGTCTGCACGCTCACGTGAATCCCGGCGCAGTGTGCGCATGGGCAAGAGCAGCCGCTCAGCTGATCAGTGCAGACAGTCACTCCTCTTTTCACCTTCTGTTAACTATAAGTTTCCTGGCTTCAGTGAAAGCACCTTGACCAATAAGCTAGCTCACCTGAACTTGTACGATGAGCATTTCTGGAGAGGACGTGGTGAAGAGACTGAGGCGCCTGAGGACCAAGAGGAGGAGTGGGCTGAGCATGAAGACTACATGACTCAACTGCTGTTAAAGTTTGGAGAGCATGGGGTCTTCCAGCATGCCAATGACTCCAGACCAACAGATTTCTGGACTGCAGAAAAGGATGCAAAGTTGAAGCAGGAATCAACTAAAACCAGTGGTGCCAGTGGAGAAGGAAGGGGGAGCCTTGCCAATAAGAAATACCAGGCTGATATGTACTGGGCTCAGTCACAGGATGGGCTTGGAGATTCAGCCTATGGTAGTCACCCAGGCCCAGCGAGTAGAAAGATCCAGGAGTTGGAGCTAGATAACAGAGCTGGAAGTGGGGTCCAGGGAGAGGAGACACAATGGTATAATGATTCTATGGAGTGTATCACAGACGAGTTCAAGAAAACAGGTCAGAGTGTTCGAGACTCTATGGACTCACTGGCTCTTTCCAATATTACTGGTGAGTGTCCCGATCAAATGTTCAAAGAAATATTTTCCGAGTTGTCAATGGTTTGTTGTTGATTCTTGAATCCATGTGCAGACATCCCTTGACTATTTTCTCTCTCTTCTCCAGGGGCCTCAGTAGATGGTGATAGTAAAGATAGACCTTTGGTATATTCTCTGCAAGGCTTCCATGAGCTGGAGACAGAAGACTGTGAAAAAACCAGTAACATGGGCACCCTCAATTCCTCTATGTTACACAGAAGTGCAAATTCCCTGAAGAGCCTTGTATCAGAACAAGATGAGGTGGAAGAAATCGTTCCAGAAGGTGTGGTTGCTCTGCCAGTGAACAGTCCAAAACCTCACGTCCCTGCTCTGAGGAGGACACGCTCCCAGTCTAGGCCTCAGCAAGTCAAATTCTCTGATGACGTGGTGGACAATGGGCATTACTGTGAAGTCCCAGTTCGCCAGCCCCCCATGAGCGAACGGACTCGGCGGAGAGTTTACCACTTTGAGGAACAAGGTCAGGACCCTCAGCCTGGTCGCCACCATCACCACCACAGGAGGCGTCGCAGTCGCAAGTCTCGGTCTGACAATGCTCTTAACCTTCTGCCAAAGGAGAGAACACAAATGTGCTACAAAGTGGACCACAGAGGCAATGCCAAGGGGCATCAAGCTATCCATGGTCAATCCAGTTCTCCTGCTTTGCCAGGCTGTGGGCTACAAGGCCCAGCCATGGGGAGGTTTTTGGGGCTTTATGGGGATGATGATGATGATGACTGGTGTTCTACATGCTCTTCTTCTTCCTCTGATTCTGAGGAGGAGGGCTTTTTCCTTGGTCAGCCCATCCCTCAGCCCAGGCCCCATAGACACTACTACACAGAGGACTTGCCCAGCCCTGTAGTAGCCATGTCCTCTTCACCCTATGGCCAACGGACTAAGTCCAAAAAGAAGAAAGGGCACAAGGGGAAAAACTGTATAATTTCATAGATTTTCATTTCTTTCTTATGCTCAGCTTTGGGTGATGTGCTTCCGTACGGCCACCACTGTTAAAAATCTAACATGTGCTTGATATGAAAATGCTTCACATTTCAGTGTGCCATGGTGGTCGTGTAAGACATAAGTCCTACAATTTGTTATCATAGGTGCCTGCTTCTGTAGCATTAGAACCATTATAAAAAGGTATTTCCAAGTCATGTGTATTTATAAAACATCATCTGAACCATGTTTGACAGTGCAGATATTTATGTATATATTGTAGAATAAACAAATAAATAAAATGGCTATTTTTTATACCTTTGAATACATGACATGCTTAGTACCACAATGCCTTTAGCATTAACTACTGGCAAATGGTACAGAGACATTTTCCAAGAGAGTGGTGGAAATGTAATGACAAATCAACTATGACTCAACCTTCTCCAATGTGTTTCTTCTATGCTTGTGCACCACTTACTATAATAAGAGAAACACTGAGTGTATAAAAAGCCCAGGTCGAGTGGCGTATTTATGGTTCACTGTATTGTAAGCAAATCATTGTATTCTGTATAAATGTACAAACTGGAATATAAAGCTCAAATAGATAATTATAATAAAAAAAAAAATCAAAATATCATGTTTTTTTCGATTGGAAAAGTATTACGAGAATATATAAATACAAGTGGTAACTTACTTCGATGGCTTCATTTTTATTTACAAACAACAGAAGAGATTTAACTTAAAAATGACACTAATGTATGATGTACATATAATGCATGGTCATCTCTATACAGAATACAGATGTTTAACAACATTTAGACCCTTCAATACTTCTTTGAAAATGCTATATAAAGGCTAGTAAAAGTAGAAATTTGTGATGAGAAAACTTAATCATTTGGTTCATGAATTTCACAAGCCCTGTAAAATAAAACTAAGCCCCTAACTGGTAAAATGGTCAAACTTAAATCAAATGATAAATATTAATGTAATACTATTTCCCTCATTTCCAAAACATGGCTCATCGAAGATCTATATGAAGGTAAATGTTGTGCCTTTACCTTCATATAGATCCATTCCTTTGATTTGACACCAAAAATACTAAAAGTAACATAATCCTTATGTAAATACTTATGCTAGCACGTATGTTCTCAAATTATGTTGCACCATGTCCTTTGTTTATGACAATAATGGGTATTTTTGGTAAATCATTCTCAGCTTCTATATTAAAAACACTAAAAAATATTTACAAACCATCTCGGAAATCAGATTTCGAGACTCCACATCATTACTCCTGTGTTTTGAGACTTGTAGCTTTTGCCGAGGTGTCCGGTTGCACTACAGACTCGTCCAGCTCTTTAACAAAGTGCCTTAGTGAGTCCAGGCAGCGCTGTTTTATCTCCAACAGGTTCTCATCCAGTGGAGCCTGCAGCAGATTATCCAAACTGGGCTCCTTTGCCACCAACATCTTCACAACCATGCGAAATGTCTCACAGTCTTGCCTGTAATGCTGCACATAAAAAATTGTGTCAGGAACGTTAATATTGGTTTAGATGTAT
Source organism: Solea senegalensis (assembly GCF_019176455.1). Taxonomy (NCBI): domain Eukaryota; kingdom Metazoa; phylum Chordata; class Actinopteri; order Pleuronectiformes; family Soleidae; genus Solea; species Solea senegalensis. The sequence goes on along the minus strand of NC_058030.1, from coordinate 11,965,844 downwards.
ACAATTAATGATAAACCATAGACAAACATCAATATAAGCGTCACTCGTGTTTGTCCAAGCCTCAAAAGGCACTCAAAATATTTACAAGTCATTCTGAAAAAAACACAGCATTATTGGAACATTTTATTTACCTGGGGCTAAAAATAAGGATTTTGTATTTTCCATCTGATAATCAACAACATAAGCTATGAATAAAATCTCACCTACCCACATCTGCGGTGCATGCACACATAGACACGCATAGGCTTTTACACATTTACACACACGTGCCTGTTCTTGCGAGCCAACGGCAATAAGAACAGTTAAATGCATTAAACTGTAAGTGAAATCCATAACTTTATGATTTAGTTACATTATTTAAATGGCCCATAAAGCAGTAATTCGAACAGCCCTCATGAACAAGTGAGCAGTTCTTTGAACTCTACAGGTGGATCCATGCAAGAACCCACTTCTAGTTTATATTCCTTGAAAACAGGTGTGTGAATGTGTGTACACAGTCTATACCAGCGCTTGTCCACCCGAAGCCAAAGAAACATGAAGCGTTAGAGTATGTTACTGGTGCTATTGCATTCTTTCACAGCTCATTGTAACAGTCTCTCACAAGCCTCTCGGATTTTACTGCCAAAAAAGGGCTGTTAAGTTCTTTATTAGAGTCCCAGGTGCAAGCTCACAACATCTTTATCACCTGGGGAGAAAAAGGCTTAACGTGGGGCCCTATGCTGAGACTGCAGAGAGATTTAGGTCTCCACTTGGTTGGTCAAGGGGCACAAGGTGACAACAGGGTCCTCCACTGTTGAATTTAATGCAGTCCAGACCGACAGCGTCTGCAAATCAGTTACTGGGGCAGAAAGAATGTATTTTTTGTGTTTAAAAAAAACCCCACTTTAGACAAAAAATATTAAATAACATCTTCAACGGGCAAATATGCTTTATGTATCTATAGAGTATATTTAGCTTCATAAATAATGTTCATCTCATTATCTATTATTATTTCTAAATTAAAGAAAATAAAAAAATTAAGTTGTTACAATATCAAATCAAATTCCTAGAAATATTGTATTATACCTGGTTCATGTTGGACTGCCCACAGTACACAGCTATTATAGGAATGAGGACTGTGCAGGCCTTTATTGTAGAACAAAAATTAGTTGACAGTATCTCATTTAACATTTACTTTTTGTTAAATTCAATAAAAAATGGCATCGGTTTGGGTAATTCTGACAGGAAAAACACTGCCTGTCAACTTTAATCAGTGTCCAGTCTTAAGCAGAATGTGAGGTTAACCAGTTTAATGGTTTAATTCCAGGGTTCTGTCAGTTATGGGGAAAATTTTAAACCGCAACTGCCATTTCATTGCCTAGACACACATTATATAACATGTATCGCGGCTAACTTGTGATCATGTGTGAGGTGAATTTTAAATCCGTCCCATCACAATCACATAACTTTTACTTGATGAAAGTTTCCCGTGGGTTCATGTGTCGGATAATGTAATGAATCAACATTAAGTGAGAGAGAGAATCTGGGTAAAGCCCAAGACAATTGGTTGGTCACCGTTATCAAGGGCTCAAATATACTGTTTATAAACGTCCTTCAAACCTTCCTTATTTAATTTGGACATTTGGAATGTGAATATAGCTATGACAGGGTTGTCTGGAGCAAGCATCTGAGTGACAAGATAAACAACTGCTGCAGTTTATGTATGCCGCTGCCAAACAGGTCTTTTCAGTTTCCCTTTTTCTAAAATGAATACAGACTCCAATCACCTGCCATTAAGGAAAGTAATTTTCTCTCACACAAGAGCAGAATGCACTGTATGTGCTGGTTTCTCGGCGTCTGCAGTCGATGCAAGTGCATTCTGCGCAAAATCTGAACGGACATCAGTTCACCATTACTCCTTGATTTACTGCGCCTGATTCCGAGTGTATGATTTGCGGACAGTCATTAAGTTACACACTCCTCACAGACTTCCTACCCACTCACCAAACATACACAGAGGTTCAGGTTGCAGAGTGGAACGGAAAGAGGTGACCCAATGACCTATCAAAATTATTTTCAGTCTGAGGAAGGAAGAAATGTACAACGGTCAGTACCAAGACGGTCTTTTCTAGGCCATTGGGCGGGGGGTTTGAACCCAGAAGAGGTCAGAGACCAAAATACTATGACATTCAGTTCAGAACAACGGAATCAGTTCTCCTTTTTGTTTACAAGCAAACAAAAGAATCAAGCTTAGAATGCTTAAGGCTGACAAAGGCTACTGAGAATACAACTTTGTTGTGAGTCACTGACTTCGACAAAGTAGATTAAAAACTACTACCATAATAATTATCGGACTAAATTAGCGACAGCATGTTCCAATAACTGATAATCACTCGTATTTTTATTCCTATAACCTTAACTTCAGTCGGAATAATTTGCACTAGGTACAGGGAGAATGCATCAAATGTCATGGTCGCAACAAATAACTTATAAGTATTTTTAAGTATAATACATATTGTCATTGTACACATACACGAAAAAGGCAGGTCAAGAAAATATAGACCAAAATATCCCAGACTGTGGGAGATATTTGGACCAAGGCTGATGCTTTAATGACTGCAGATCATGTCAAGCGAATTTCGTGGCTTCACATAATGACAGGCCTCACCGCCGACCACAAGGAAGTGAGAGACTCACGACACGTGTGGGCAGCTGAGCTTAGGGTCAACTTCACTGAACAAAACAGGTTTTGTTCTCCGCCTGCATACAGTAAAAAAAAAAACTGTCCACCTTAGGTTATTCCGAAGTTTTTCGTAATGCATTTTCTCAATTGAATTAGACACAGCCACAATTTCAGGTGGGTTTATATGGCCACCCCCTTTACGGATGCAGATGTATCCTTTCAAAAGCGTTTTCACTAAATGAGTATTATTACATCTTTCAAAACAAAACCGACCCAAGCTTCCTCATTCTGCAGCCAACATCGACAATTAACATTAACTACATTAAGTCCTATTTACACAGATATACACACTTAAGTTTCTTAACAAGATAAGAAAAGACTGTGAAAGGTGACCTTCGTGACCCATGAACTCATATTAACACATACAAGATAATTGTGCTGAACCACGAGTGTAAACTTGATTATGAAAATGCATGTACATTTTTTTAGAAGATGAGTATAACCACACATTTATTAAAATACTAAACAAAGCAGTGACTTCAAGCAGCATACTGTTTTTGAGAACACTGCTCCAATGTTACTTAGCAAACAGGAAGGGTGCTTTTGACCCGAGTGTGCTCTTTATACTGTGAGAAAAAGGTTGCAGGAGGTTCCCCTTCCCTAGAGTGGGAACCATGAGCTGATCTTTAAGCCTGATACTAAGGGGCCACACAGGATGGCCAGGAGCCCCCAAGAGAAACAGCAACACTGAGGCCCTTAAGGAGAAGTCTTAAAAAGTGGGCTTGTGTCCAAATCGGATGTTTGTGGAGGTCCAAATTGTGAAAATACTGACATGAGTGTGCATCTGGATACCGTTGTGTGTGTGTGCGTGGGGTGTTTGGGAGGTTTGACTGAGATTTTGCATAAGGCACTCACACTGATATTTTGTGAGGCTCTGTTCAAATGAGCACCGATGCAGGCAGGGGTGCTGCATAATAAGGGAAGTAGGATAATGACTTGAGGGCTGGTACACATTAGGGGATATTAAAAGGGCCATTTTAATCACTCAAGCTGCAAACCGGACCTCTTGATGGAGGGGCCAATAGTTGAAATGGATATGTTTCATTTGCACTGATTGAGATGATGAACCAGACTTCTCTGATAATCACTACCAGGTACTTAGTTTCAATCTGACAGGATGTTTTTGGAGCTGCTTACATGTTTCAATTTATTCTGTGGTCACTCCAAAGAGTGATAAATTGTCCATTTGTTATCTGTTGCACCATAAAGAAAAAGAGGTGTTGTGATTATGGTTTACAAAACAGCTTGCTCATCATTATGGCATTATGTACAGTGTCATAAGCAAGGATGTTTACCATGTCAGTGATTTTGTTTGAGGTTTTGGAGTTCTTTTACAGCCATAATAAAACCCACAGAAAGTGTGCTATTTCAAGTGCTTGACAAAAATGTTATGTTGGTGTGACAAATCAATTTTCAAAAAGGAGCCAGCTGCTGCTAGCAGGCTGATATACACAGTATGAAGTACTTACTGAAAATGGGATTTAGAAAGACAGAAATAAACAAAGATGGAGCTGTAGTTGTGTATGTGGCAGACTTGTATTACAGTAACTGCTGTTAAATGAAACATTTTCTTCAAATGCATTCAAGAGGATCTGAGGTCGAGCTCTGCCCTCTACCTGATCCTCTGTTTGGCAATCACAGCAGTGATGGATGGGGCAGATGTCACAGTAAAGTCGTGTACCACGTCTGTAGAAGTATTTGAAAATGGCAGGGTGAGCATGTGTGTGTGTGTGTATGCCAAGAGACGTACCACACTGTGGGTGGGCCACACGCATCCTGCAGGGCAATTCCTGCCCTGTTTTAACGGGAACAGATAAGTGGTACTGTAGTGAAGGGCTCTGAAGGGGAGGGGAAAAAGAAGTGCAACTCCAAATAGTAGGCCACAAGAGACGTTTGACTGTTCTGCTGACTCATCCTTCTCCTCTATACCAACAAGTGCTGCTCACATGCAAAACTCTCAGCCACGCCATGAAGCTAGTGTAAAAGAGTTGTCTGGACAATGATCCGCCCTGATATCAGAGGGAAACTTGCATGCAACAAGGGCAACCACATAATGTAGTGAAGCCACTAGGAACCGTATAGTCTTTCAGCTCTGAATTATTGTATTAATTAGTGCAGTACCAATACAATGTGTTTTATTTCTTATCCAAAGAACATCAAGGTTAAGTCACCCGTTTGACAGTTATGCAAGGAACAGACAGATGTTTTACTAATATCTCTTGGGTTTCAACAAGAAAAGTCACCTCAATAAGTCATCTGTCAAGTTTGAAGCCTATCACTAAATCCCAGACAAGTCTGAATGGTTGTAAAGGACAGATCTGATTGTTCCTTTAAAAAGGATCTGATTCTTTGACAAAATGAAGAAAAGGAAAAAGATCTTGTTGTGTAGACAAGAAAGACAACTCATTGGCAGATTCCCCACATTTATAAGAAAATACAATTATTATCTGGGAATGAAATGAAGCATTTTACAATATGTAAGAGACATGGGCATTTTACAGCGGAAAATTACCTTCTCAATTTCCAGAGCCTTTGCCTTAATGGCTTCCAACCGGAGAGCCTTCGAGTTATCATCCTCTTGTGTCACCTTTAGCTCCATGCTGGATGCCACCACCTCCTCTGACTGCACGACAGATGCTGGAGTTTGTTCCTGGCAGGCCAAAGGTTAAGGGTTAGAACCGAGGTCAGCAAGTTTAGAAACTGGTTCTGATTTCAAAATAGAGACAACTCTTCTCTACTACGGGTGTTGAGGTCTTGTTTTTGTACACATCTCATTATGCATGCCTCCTGTCGACAGCAAGCAGACCGTACCAAATACAGTGGCACAAATGTGTCAGTTACACTTGAAATTGAACGAAGCATGATCTAAATGTTCATGTTTCAAGGTACAGTTGTTGCCATTTTATTAGTTTACTGTAGTAACCTCTACTAGTCTTAGTCCCAATGAGGAGTACATTTATTTTGGAATAATAATAGCATGAAATTATAGTATAGCCCTGCAAGTGAAACAAATTATTCCAACTTTTTAAATTAGGATCAATAATGTGGTATAGACGTACTTTTAATAATAATAGTAATAGTAATAGTAATTTTATTTTTATTTTATTCACGCCTTTTACCTTTGTAGCTTCTGAGCTGTTAGGAGAATCCTCCACAGAGTCACTGGGAATGAGGCTCACTGGCACACTGGGCTTTTCTGGAGAGACAAATATCAACAGTTGGAGTTGGAAATGAATGGAACATAGAGCAATCAATTAATTGTGGAAAATGCGATGTTCTGGTAAAGGGAAACAAGTATAAAAAGGGGCGGTGTGAAGAATAGATGAGGGTAACCATAGCATTGTTTTATTTCGTTTTTCTCAGTCCTAAAACCCTGGGGGAGCATACTGATGGGTTGGTGGTCTGGGACGAATGCATAGTGCACAGTTCTTCTAATGATGGTAAAAGGCCAAAACATGCAATTTTGAAAATACAGCAGGGAACAATTACTTTCTACTGTGAGACATTAAATAATCAATTACTTATTCTGAACCAGCTAATGCCAAGACATGATGCAGCAGCTGAAATGTATTAAAAAATATTTTACTGCTCCTACATTCTAGCCTCCCACACAACAGTGGTTAAGGAGTTAGTCAGTCAGTGCTTTAATTAAAATAGCATTCCTTTTGCTGGCTCCAATGTGTCTACAACAGACAAATATGGTCAAGTTATTAGATTTATACTTTAATGCTCCCATTGTTACTGGAGTGAACTTAGCCAACACATTTGAACTGGGGTGTCTCAGTGGGACTATGGCGTACACACAAACAGTGTTTGAGGCTAAAAACAAACCTATAGTATAGAGGGTATTCCTTCTTTAAAAAGAGAAAAACCAACAAGGCAGAGCTAAACAGAGCTACACTAATGAGCCTTAATGTCAAGTATTTGATTCTCTCCCCTGGGAAGTTTACTGGCTATAGTTTTTTGGAATTAACTTTCAGGGACATTAGTTATTGAGAGGTTTAAGTTTGTGGGCCTCTTGATAGAAATACACCTCAAATAGTATTCACATCGTAGCCAGTTTTCACAGAAAAAGTCCAGCTGTCCAACTGTACCTACCAAAAAGAACTTAGAGACGGGTAGCAGCAATATGTGGCAGCAGCTGCAGCGTTAATACCTGACAACGGTCATTATCAACTAAAATTTGTGCAAAGATGTTAATAAGAGACTGTGAGGCACAGCCTAGTATATATACACCATCACCAAAACCCTGTCTTTGTATGCTTTGCTCTGCTGTCCTAATTAATAACCCAGATGGAAGTGGAGGGGGAGGTCCAACTGCTTTCTCACTATTTTATAGCAGCTTCAAAGGATAGTACGATACAGGGCTGTAGCAATAATTTGTTTATGCATCCAAGAAATCAAAGCACTCAAGTTTTTCATTTCCTTCTGTTGTCTAATAATGCTTACATCATATTACTCTGATGCAAGTGTTTGTAAAAATATGAAGGGATCAACTTCTTAGTATTGTTAATTTATTAAAGTTCTGGAGCCTGTAAAAAAGAAATATGACTCCCACTGTGATTTTGGAGACAATAAATCTAACCATTAATCACTTTCTCCATGGAGAAAAGGGTCAGGTTCTGAATCCAAAGCAAAACCACTCCAATAAACCAAGGGTATCCTTTTTCCCAGCCTTCTAAAAAAGGCTGGTATTGGTGTAATTAACATCCTAACGTGTTTCAGCATACCTTGACCCTCACACTACACCTCAGAAAACAGATGCTTCACCTGGAACGGCTTAATTCCTTTGCACATTATAATTATACACATGTTTCAAATGGGAAAATTAGGTCTCTCTCTCTCTCTCTCTCTCTCTCTGGCTGTCATTAAGCGACAGCTGCAAGTACAAACACTGTATGGGATAAAAGGTAAACTTACAGCTCTACCAGCTACTAGCAATCTCATTACTGTGCTCTTTCAGGTTTTCCATGCTGTAGCCAACCACAGGCTGTCAGGTAGTTTAGTGTTATACTATGTTACGGAATGTCATTCAGTCCACTAGTGCAGCAGATCAAACAACTATTACTACTGGCTGCTCCTTCTGTATGACCTTTTCCATGACTTTCTTTTGCTACTTCCAGACATGCACTAAAGGCTGCACATTCTGCAGATGGGTAAGTGTGAATGTCCTCAGAAGTCAATTTGGAGAGTCTCCAGGGATTTTCCTGCTCATGTGAGCCCACAGAAAGAGAGTGGGTGTCCTTCCTCCTATACTAGGGGTGTCAAACATACGGCCCGGGGGCCAGAACCGGCCCGCCTGAGGGTCCAATTGGCCCACAGGATGAATTTGTTAAAATTTCACACTAATCTAAACTAATGTCAAATGCTCCAGATACCCATGACTAAATGTTTGTGCCTTTATAGATCCAGTGTGCTGTGTAAATAGTAAATTTAGGCATGATATTGTTGAAATTGCACTTATTTCTCAAGAAATTTCATGTTTTGTAAAATTATCCTTCAGTAAATATAAATCAAAAGAGAAAAAATAAAGGGGTTCTTGTTGTTCATAGGTTATTATGCTATTTTACTATTTTTACTGGTCCGGCCCCCTTGAGATCAAATTGTGCTGTATGTGGCCCCTGAACAAAAATGAGTTTGACACCCCTGTCATATACACTCAAGCCAGGCACCATCTACTTGTCTGGATCCACCAAAGAATCTTCTGCTATTGTAAACATGTCTCACCCAGACATTGTTCCACTGAGTTCATCATATGTTAACAGTAAAACTATGGAGAAATATAGGACCCAAATCTCTGGACACTTGGCAATGGCGTCTCTGAGAATTCTGAGACGATTAATGAGAAAAATTGTATTGCTAAGCATTTGTTTTGCTCGTTGTTCACTGCATTAGGACTTCATTTCAGCTGATCTCAGTGCAAGGTTGTGACTCATAACTTACGTTTCTGCTGGGCCTGATGGGGTGTGCGGTTCTGGTCGTTGTCAGGGGAGGAACTCTTGTTGCTGGTGTTAGACCCGGAGCCTCCAAGGGTAAGGCTTTTGCTTCTTGCAGGGGAGCGATCCCGTGTGATGATCCTGAAATCTTGGTCACCTCTACAACAATTTTCACAAATCGGGAAGTTCAGAGGTCAAATTAATACTGCAAAATCATAAAGATAAAAAAGGTTCTGTGCAGCATGTGCAGAAAATTGAGAGGGTACAATACACATACATATATATATACATATATATATATATATATATATATAACATTTATATGTACTGTATGGTAGTGTACTGATGTCCTGAGCGTGACTTTACACTCCATTTCCACATGTTGTTAATAGGCCTCTAGTTTAGTAGCAAATCCAGCTGCTGCATTTAAAGCACAGTGCAAAGGTCTTAGGGCACCTAAGTTATTTCCATGTCTGTCAAATCCTGTGATCATTGGCATTTCAAGAGACAAGTACACAAATTCATGACTACCTACCTGCATGCAGCACTCCTATGCTGGACAGTAAAGCTTTAATTAGTACAAAGCATCCACATGAAGATAACCCTCCAATATTTTCCACGTTTTTCTCTGCTATGCTGCGTACACATGATCACTAGAACATTTGTTTAAAAATATTGCACATTTAAGTATTGTAATGTTTGTTTTGCAGTACAAGGTTTGCAGTACAAGGCGAAAAAATTTTCGCCTTAAGAAAATAGCCTACAATCTGGCCACTAAAAACGGTAAGAGTGGGAAATAAATGTGTGTGTTTGAATATCAGCTAAAACAACAACTCTCGATCAATGCTTTATAAACTGAGGTTGTCAGAACTGACTGGTCGCTCACAACAAGTTAAAAACTTGACTTGATCTGATTTCATTTCCACCCTGTTCATAGACTTGGTGGTTTTTAACTGTAGTACACAGAAAAAAACCACATGGATGTCAGGGGACTGACTTGTTTTTTGTGTCCACAACTTGTCTCCGACGAGGACCTAACCCTCGGCCTCTGTTGCGGAAATTGGGACCATGTCTGCCAGGTTTTCTGAAAAACATTTAAAAAAAAAAAACAGATAAATCAATCTAGCAAAGCTGTGGCAACATTGCTGGTTTATGAAGCAGGCAGTGTTTAACTTAACTTTACAGAATTAAAGACCTCAAATCTGAGCTGTGGCACACTGATCAATTTGTAGAAATGGAGGCAATCTTCTACTCTGGCACAGGCAATATCTGACAGTTGGGCCAATTTTGGTCTTCCATCATTAATGGCAGGTACAGCTATGACTATATATAGAACTAAGGTAATAATGAACTCATGCAGTCACTCTACAATGACAAACTTCTCTGCAGTTATGAAAAATGTGATAGCTTACATAGTGAAATTTCACTGCCCTTAGGTTTTTTTTTATGATTCTCTACACTCAAAGAAAAAGTCATCTGTGAACAACCTTTAGGTTCTCAGGTATAAATGACCCAGCAGCACCTGGTTGTCATGACCTCTGCCTGAACTCAGGCCACATCTCAAACAAAGAGCAGGTCTAACAAGGCCTCCAACTTTTACGACTCATGCTGTGTTTGAAGTGGCCTGCCATTTGCTACAACACTGAATTGCCTTCCATGCAGTACGAAACTAACATCAAAGGATGATACAAAAAGGCTGTGTACTTTATTTAGCTAAAGCTCCGGTCTTATCGAATAACAACAAATAAATTAATTGTCAATTAATTGTTAATTGTAACAAATAATTGAATAATCGAATAATCAGTTTGAGTGTTTTTAAAACAAGCTCTCTGATTTCTCTGCTTGAATACGTTTTGTTTTGGTTTCTTTGCTCCATACTACAAAGAAATTATTGAAATACTTTTGGCTTGTGTTTTCTTAATATTAACAGTCAACATACTAAGAACTGAAAATATCAATGAAATAATTTGGTATGCAAAAAATAATGAACAGGGAAATAAGAAACAATTACTATTATTGTTATTGTCATTATTATTATTATGGTGTAGCCGTGAAGCCCATGAAGCTTCACTAATACCGTCCCATTAGTGGGTGTCCTGTATGGGCTTACAGAGCCTGCAGTGCTTGAAATGCATTGTCCTGCATATATGTTAAAACTTAAGGAACTTAAGCCTGAAACGTTATCCGTCTACTGCCAATATACCAGGTGTGAGAATCCAGAACAATCTGGAATATTTGAAAGCACCGTCACAGACACTGCATGAATGTAATGTGACCATCACCTCAAAATCCCCACTAGTGCATGTGCAAAACTGTTGGGAGGGAACGGTCATTTTTGCAACGCATACATATAGTGATACCACAAGAATCTCAAGAACAACGGTATACTATATGCGCCAACATTTGCAGTTAAAGATAGACAATTGTTATATATGATATTTTTGAGAAGTGTTCTTCTCTACACTTTACTCCGTGCTTTAAAACCAGGAGTATGAAATGCTTTAAATAATTTGATTAATACACAGCAGATTTCAATATATTTTATTTAATCCAGAATGTGTATGCTGTTCAGAATATCTGAGATATGTGTATGTATGTATGTATGTGTTTGAATGACTGAAGAGGGAGTGGTCCAGCTGTTTTTCCTCACAGGGTGGGGTGGTGGGTGGGGGTGAGGTTGTTTGGCGGAGTGAGTAGACACTAGTGCCCTTTGTCTGTCCCTCTCTCTAGCCTGGTATGACTCCTGGAAAAAGGAGGCCTGGGCCTATTAACTATAAACTTTAAAGTAAGAAGAATGTTGGTGTAACTTTTAACTGCTGGATTCCACTGCTACATGTTTGGTTAAGTCCTTGAGCTTAGTTTAAGAGTATTGAGGGGTCACAGATAAGTGATACATGCTTCCAAATATAAAACAAATTTCTGCCAATGCATCGGTTTTCATAAAATGTTATATCTCTTGGCGCACTGGGGAAAATGATCAAACACTTTAAATTACTAAATGCTTATCATGGTTTAATTTTTTCCTTAATGATATTACATAGTAAGAATAGGATAAACAGTGGCCAATATATCTATCAAGCCAATATTTACTTTTCAGAACACAGACCTCTACCTCTACCTACTGGTCAAATTTTGCATTACACAACCAATTCAGTGACAGCTGCCAACATATATATACACACACACATATATACACATGTATGTATATATACACTGCCTGGCCAAAAAAAAGTCGCCACCTGGATTTAACTAAGCAAATAGGTAAGGGGTTGCTGCAGTTGGTAAGGTCTAGGTTCAGCAACATTATGTGCTCAAAGAATGAGGTCAGCTGACTACCTGAATATAATGAATGACCAGTTTATTCCATCAATGCATTTTTTTTCTTCCCTGATGACATGGGCATATTCTAAGATGACAATGCCAGGATTTATCAGGCTCAAATTGTGAAAGAGTGGTTCAGGGAGCATGAGACATCATTTTCACACATGGATTGGCCACCACAGAGTCCAGACCTTAACCCCATTGAGAATCTTTGGGATGTGCTGGAGAAGGCTTTGCTCAGTGGCCCGACTCTCCCATCATCAAAACAAGATCTTGGTAAAAAATGAATGCAACACTGGACAGAAATAAATCTTGTGACATTGCAGTAGCTTATGGAAACAATGCCACAGTGAATGAGTGCCGTAATAAAAGCTAAAGGCGGTCCAACAATGTGACCCTTTTTTTTTAGGTGGTGACTTTTTTTTGGCCAGGCAGTGTATATAGACACATACATATACATACATACATACACACAAAAACACACATATATAAACTTACCTTGATTCTCTGCTGTGAAACTGATGGGGGTGATGGCCCTCCTGAAAAGATAATCACAATCACAACAATTACATTGGGAAAGGCTGATGGGAACTACAAAAGGCTTATTTAATTAGCAATGTTGACATTAAATTTATGACATATATTAGTTAGTCATGCACATTGCTAATCCATCTGTTAATGCAATTTGGTCTGTAATGCTATGACTTAACATTAATTTTCTGAAAAAAAAAAAAAATACTAATTTAGAACCATGCAGGAACAAATTATTCTTACATTTTCTGGAGGTGGGGGATTTCCGAGAAAACTGAGATAGTTGGGGTTCTCATCACAGTAAGTCTCATTGAATTGGTAATAGCCCTCGTCACAAAATTCACGAGAATCACGGTAATTTCGAGTTCCATTGCTCCACTGGTTATCTTGAAACCGTCTGTCATAGTCCACCTCTTGCCGAGGCATTTGATTCCTTTCATCAACAATACTGACGAGTCGATGGACAGTCACCTGAGTAGACACAGTATCACATGTTATATTTGCTCCTACATTTAGTGCAGTCTGTATCATCCTGAAGCTGGGGGCATACTATGTACAAATTTAGAACTGTAGATGTCAACCCACACTTAATACTCTCACGTAAAGACAAAACTCATGATTTGTGCTCACACTGCCCACTCCATCGTTAACCCATGGCCTGACTTTTCACACCATACTCCTGGAAAGCTTCTATGTAGTGTATGTCCATATGTGATTTCCTAAGCTGTAGCATCTTATTCAAAGTAACTGCAATGAGGAAAAGATAGTCCACTAGAAATTTCAAAATTCAAACTGGTATATCTTGACTATGCAAGAAAAACTTGACTTACTTCTCTTGCATCCATTCCCGAAAAACGTTTTTCATATGCATCTCTTATGCTTCGACCATGTCGGTATGCCACTGCAAGAAAGACATTTTCTTCTCAAACATGAACTGGAAAAACATGATTCTGCAATACGAGGGAGCAACTCTGTCATCTCTAATCAGCAAGGGATCAGGCTCTCTATTATACTTCCTACTCCAAACAATTAATAGTTCCTTAAAGACCAACTGCTTAGTTTTTACTTTAGAATAGAGACAAATGGGTTAAAGATCAAAAGACGAGTAAAAGACAGTTGAAAATGTCGGCTTTTATTTTCTGGTACTTAAATCTACATGCGTCAGCCACTTTAGGACATGGCACATATTATACTTAACCACGTCATTACAAATTAGCAAAATGAATAGAAAATACAGTTCTTTAGTAATTTGAAGTAAATAATGAATAAAAATAATATACAAGCACAAGGAGAACCTACAAAACCCACATAGAACAACGTTTGGCCAATCTTTCACCAAATTACAGGAAATAACAGAAAAGCAAAACATCACAGGAGGCAAGGCAGCAACGGATAGATAGATAGATAGATAGATAGATAGATAGATAGATGTAGGTACTATACGTTCTGATTGTAAAATAATACACAACTGCCCTGTTTTAACTTACTGATGAGTAGTCTTGGTTCCTTCAGTAACGACACTTCAATGGTGTAATCTTTACACCTCAGAGAAAGACGAACCTGAGAAAAAAAATTAGAATATTCATGTATATCTGGCTCAGTATACCTCCCACCCTAAACCAAACAGGTACAACGCAACTCACTTCACTTCAAATATACATTTTCAAACCACACAAGTATCCAAAATGCGGGCAACAACTGCTGCGCTTTACTATTTACACTCACATGAAAACATGCATTCGCATGTTGTTAGCAAACCCAGCTGTTAGCTTCATAGCAAAACGGGGAGTGTAAAGAATCTCGCCCCCCCAAATAACGATGTTACCCCTTACTACGACGTGTGTCTTACATATTTCTCAAATTGGAACAAACCTTTAATTCGACATCTGAAGCCAGTGGTTACGCAGCGGTAAAGTGCTCTCTGTGCTCACAAATGAAAGTAACCGCAAAGACCATCGGACTTGCCGCGTTTCTAGTTCTTCTTTTTTAATCTGGCACACTTGACGCTGCAATAGCTCACTACTGCCCCCTTATTGTGGACTACTACTACTACTACCACCACCACCACCACCACTACAACCATTACTTCTTTTTGGTATTTATGGCGGTTCGCAAGCAACGGTTTAGTACATTACCTCCACCAACTGGTATAGGGTGTGGCATAGGACTTATTTTATTCAAAATAAATGAATAGCTTTAAGAAAAAAAAACATAAATATAAAAAATGTGTTGTCTTGAGATGTTGAAACAAAAATATATCAACATTGTGAATAAAATGTATTTGCAAAATAAATCTTCATTTCATTTTGTTTCTTTCCTCCACATTGTACACCTCACTGTAGGATGCTTCCCTATTCTGAATGTTTAATAATGACCATGCATTTCCAAACTGCAATCTTGATATTACTGATTATCCCTTACTGATTATATTACCGATTATCCCTTCCTTTTCCTTACACTGATGCTCATCTTATCAACTTTCCTTTGTGTTTTATAGAGCCAGTCCCCAGTTGTTGATTTTCTTCTCACTACTTTTGAAACTGCTATATCAATGATGTGGACATCTTCTGGTGTGTTTAAAAGGTTGTCATCGACACATAATGTAAAATAATTATACTGAAAGATACCTCTTTGGAGTCCATGTCTTGTCCTGGGTTCTGCATCATGAGGGGGTACAAAGTCTGTAGGAAACTATTAAGTACAACAAAATTAATTAACAAAATCACAAACTGCTGTGTGTGATAATTTTGATCTAAAGTCATTCTTAAATAATGCCAATATTTAGTGCTGTCTTAAGTCTTAAATTTTTATATTTTTTTATTTTTTGCCTCATCGGAGATTTGTAAAGACCAGGTGGGCCTGTTTTGTCCCAAAATGCCCTCCTGAACAACGAAATCCACATTGCAATCGCACATGGAACGGAGATAGAGTCCGTTTAACATATTATACATCTACTATGTATACATATATTATATACATATAATATATTTGTTAATGTTTCTATCGTTTACACGAGCAACCGGCAAAAAACTAAGTTTTCTCACGTGTCAACTACTTCTCTGTGCATTTCACCGTCAGAACGCCTTGTGTTACATTGTCAGTGTTCCCCTCTGTTGTGATTACATCAGCAGTGATTGGCTGAGACAGTGTCACGTGTCCAGCCCTGGAGTTTCCACCACCACAGCTGAGTAAAAACAGCTAAATGCGTCTGCTCACCTGTAACGTTCAACCGTTTCTTCTCCGCTGAGCCCGAATTTCACCACATGGGAGACAAGAAGAGTCCCACAAGGTAAAACTGTCGCGGGTGTCGTTGAATAAGGACTTACTGAGCCGGTTGAAAACACAAGCTTGGTCAATGGATGGAGCTGTTTTACTCAAGTGTTCATGGCGGCTGGCTGCTGGGGTAACACGGGGCAACTGCTAGTTTATACTGAAAGCGTCTTTACCAGCGACTGTGGCCTATGAGCTGAAAATAGTCAATTTAACTGTCTCTTCTTTCCGGTTACAGTACCAACCAACTTGTCTCTGGTGATTGCTGTCGTTGAAAACGGTGCCGCTACCAGTGTGTTTTTGTTTGGTTTTTGTTTGAAGGCCAAAGCGGCAGTCCAAGCCATCCTCCGACGATGTGTACTGGGACTGTAGCGTGTGCACGTTCAGGAACAGCGCTGAGGCGTTCAAGTGCATGATGTGTGATGTTCGGAAGGGGACGTCAACACGGTAAGGGCACTGCACCCTTCGTTTTCGTTGTCACGACACCAAAACCTCACAATGCGACATTACCACCGTGACAAGTCCGCGGTAGAGGTAATCTGATTAATTAGCTAGTTGTTTTACTTTGTAATAGTCGACATCAGCTTATTATTCGTTAAGTAGTAGGCCAAATATTACTGAAGTATGAACATTTGTGTTGTCAGAGATTTGATAACTGCTATTAAATGCACTAAAAAAAGAAGTTTCATCCCAAGGTTTATTTGACAAATTTTAGTTTTTGTGATGACAACTTTATATTTAATTTTACTGGTGGTTTTTAGTTCCACTTAGCCTTGATTGTTGGACTGTTAACGTCAATTACATTCTGATCCTAGCCACTGTATTTATGTAGTTGTAAATACTGTATGCCACACACTTCTCCATGTGAGGCATATTTGTTTAAAAGAACTGCTAACCACAGCATTGAATCAACACAAGCTTATCATAGTGACTATGCTGCTGTGGTATTCTGAACCCTCATAGAAACTAATGAAATTAAGTATTAAAAATGTAAGTATTTACGTTACAATGTCCCTTTACTCTTTAGGCCTATGATCCCCAATGTATCTCAAAGGAAACACTGTTTTTTGGGAACATAAGGAGAACATGTATTACTTAAGACTATCTTTGGAAGATACCCACTTGATATTTGATGTTGTTGGGTGTGTGTTTTTGATAATAATCCACCCTCATTCGTATGACTATAGTAGCCAATAAGACCGATAACACTTTTTTGTCTCTTACAGAAAACCACGACCTGTTTCTCAGCTTGTTGCACAGCAAGTAAATCAGCAGTTTGCACCACCCACACACCCGAAAAAGGAGAAGAAGGAGAAATCGGAGAAAGATAAGAGTGATAAAGAACCAACACTGAAAAAGAAAGTCCATAAAAAGATGAGGTATTTCATTTATTTTTGACCTTTGTTAGGTCTTTTTATATGTCACTAACATATGTACTATCCTCCAATGAGTTTTTTTAACCCCTGCTTATTTCTCTCCCCACTAGGCCCAGGTTAAAAAACATAGACAGGAGTAGTGCCCAGCATCTAGAGGTCACAGTTGGAGACTTGACTGTAATAATCACAGACTTTAAGGAGAAAGCCAAACCCACATCCACTTCAACAAGCGCTGCTTCAGCAGACCAACACAGTCAAAGTGGCTCGAGCTCTGATAACACTGAACGAGGGGTCTCCAGATGCTCATCTCCCGCGGAAAAGGCTCCTCAGTCAATGGAGAAATTCACTAACCTTCATATACCCAATTAGCACAAGCTCTTCTGTACTCGCAACAGCCACAACCAGAGATTACACTTAATGCACACATTTTAATAATACTATAACTAATGGTATGATGTCAATCACTTCCATTTCAGGTTGGATTTTTCACTGCCTTCCCATAGTGATTAAGATTTCAGGTGACGGGACAGATCAGAATTGTTACAGAAAACCGACCACGATAAACTAAATTGCACTCTGTACCACATGTTGTGGTGTGGTGACTTGTTTTTTTTAGCACCTAGCATCAAACTGTTGGTCGTTGCTGCTGAGTTGCATTATGAAAAAAATGTGAAGAAATCCTCAGAATTGTAGTTTATCCTTGATTGTTGTTTTTGTTGATGTTTTTTATCATTATTTGCACTTAATGGCATCCTATGTTCATGATAACATGTTTTAGCATTATCTCCATTTCGCCATTAACAGTTAATTCATAACACTGTTATTTGCCTTATCATTTTATGCAATTGGATGCAATAATACTTTCACTGTCTAACATTTGAGTCAAAATATTGAACAGTTATTCTAAGTATGCTTTTCCTTCACTTAGTAGATTCAAGCACGATTTAATCAATAGAATCGTTTATATTGTAAAATAATGTTAAATAAAATAAGCTGTAGATACTTGATATGTTTTTTTTATGTCAAGCAGTATGTAAAAACATGGAAGTTTGCATATTAGGGTTTGTATGTTGAATTTGTCAATGACTGATTTTTACATCATGAATGGTATGTTCCATAAAAGGACAACATGACAAGACAGCAGACTCTCAACTTGCACATTTTTCACTGTACTCTGTTTTATTATTACCCATTACCATTTCACACTTGTTGCAAGAAGTGAAAAAAAATATCACAAATTGTGTCTTAATTTAAGGGTCATAAAAGCAGTGGCTGAAAAGTAACCCATTGCATTCACTGGCCTACTGTTTTTTTTAATCACATCCTTTGTGTGTTTATGTCTCATTAATGGACAGCTAAGTATTTTGTATACTAAACACTAAAAATGTGTTTTGGTATTAATTAGAAAATTCAACACTAATAACATCACTGAATGCTGTGTAACATATCATTTATATACTGCTCCACTGAGTTTTCTATTGTTAGGCTACTTGAATCATGCATCCACCAAGTGTATGATTGTTCTATTCAGATATCGCTTTTTAAACTTAAGTAACTCACTTCTAATGTATCGTTGTTCTCACTATCTGGTCACAGTTATTGAATCACTCACACACAGGTTTACCCAGTTTTTCATATTATCATTTTGACAGCCTAACCAAAACCGTATCCCTTACCTTAACTGAACTTAACTACAATTTACATCTTAACTTTCATTTTAAAAAAGTCAGAAATTAGGTGCCACCTCTTATGGACTAGTGTTTCTACCAGGTTTTCACCTATTAAGTATTCTTATTTAGTGTGAGGACTTTGGGATCTACATAATGAATGTAGAGCTTAATTTACCTATAATTTACCTATATATATTCTCCATTTTTTAGAAATCACTTGAAACTTGACATGAGTAATGCCATTAGAACCCCCAACCATTTTTGAGTTTTTTTTAAATTCACATGCAAAAGTTTTTTATTTATTTTACAAATATTTTACAGTAGGAAGAGGCGGATATAATTTTTAGATCAAAATAAACACTCACATGTAACGTGTTCAGGAGTGGGTGGGACAGAGAGGTGTAAACAGCAACTGTGCTCTTCGTTTTACATCCTGACTTGGTTTGTGACTTTGATGGGAATTAGTAATCCATCAGGTAGTAGCACAGATGGACAACGATGACGCGGTAGCGTATTAAAAATTCGTATCACAAAATGCGATGCTATTTCCACGCATTTTTCCTTTGCGCGGTCTTCACCTTCTGCTCACTGCTATATGTGCTCAGTAAAGTAGCCTCTTCCTTGGAGGAGGGAGAGGAACAGTCGAGTGTAAGAAACCGGAGAGTACCGCACAGGAGCAGCCATGACGCCGGGCACCTACTCAGGAAAGGCCCGGGACTGTTAGGCCTTCGACAACCTGAAAATGAGCTTGACAGGTAGCTTAGCCGGCTTTATTGTCTCATTAAATTCCACACGTAACTGCACGTAAAGTTGCTATTTAGTTAAATATGAAGTAGAACTAGCTGTCGTTATGGTTCACTTGTTTTATTTGCGACGTCTGACGTCATTTAATGTTACAGTCACAGACCTGACGTAGTTTAGCATAACCATTGAGCTGCAAAGCTGGATAGCTTTAAAACTGGCTGTTAAAATGTGCTTCTGCTACTCACTGCTCGGGTGTAATATAATGTGTTGAGATTCAGAATCACCATTTATATCTTTATTACTTCAATTAGCTACCATGAATGACTTAGCATTTGCAGAATCATTGATTAACCATGAACACTGATGCTTACCAGTTTTGTGCCTCATTAGCTTTTGATTTTGGCTGGATATGAAGGACGGCCATCTGTTGAACTACTAACCCTTTAGTCGCTGCAGCAGCTCAGGGCAGATCTAATCCTGAAGCATGAAGCTCTAATTTGTAAAATAACTTCATTTAAAAGTAACTTTAAATGATGGCAAAGCTCACATTTTCATTCTGACAGGTGTAAATCACTGTCAGTTTCTTACTGGAATCCATATTGGAGACTGCCTGCTGATGTTTGTGGAGTGAACTGCTTATTGGAATCTACTCTTGGGTATGACTGGTTTATTGAATCTCTCTTAATATTATGAGTGATCATTGTTAATCCGTGAGATTTTTATTTTATGCCTGTATATCCACACTTTATATCCCATTGCTGCCCTTTCTGCCCAGCTGTCAGAAATCAAACATGCTAACATCTCTGTGACATCACTTGAATTTATCAGTGTGAAATTTACTCTGCGAAACTACTTAATGATCACTTGCATACTATTGCAATTGACAGTCTGTGCAAACTGTAATGCCACACACAGTAATTCAGTCTCAGGTGGAGCAGTAGCTATAGCCTTTCTTGTATTACAAATCTGTCTGGAAATGAAGAGACGAAACACACAGGGCTGCAACTAACAATTGTTTTCCTTATCAATTTGAGTATTTTCTTGATGAGTCGTTATGTTGTTTGGTCTATTAAACCAGAAAACAGTTTTTCCTAAACTTCTAAATGATGGCATCCTAAAATGTTTTGTCCACAAACCAAATATATTTATCTTTCTTCATGTATTCAACTGAAAAGGCTGAAAAATTAATTATTTTTTATATTTAGTTAAAGAAAACCTCTCAAACCGGTTAAATAGTTGGCAATTGAATGAGCAGTTGATTATTGTTGCAGCCCTTAAACTCGGTCTTACTACCTCTTGATGTATGCTTGGTTTGCCATACTACGAAAGCAATATGGCTGAAAGATTGTGTTACTGTGTATTGATTTCTTAACCAGTTTACAAAGACACTTGGAGGCACCACAAATAATAACCCTGTTCTCTATCTCTTCATTGAAACTAATGGCAGTTCCAACCTTAAAGGACTTCATTCAGCTGAGCTGAGCCTGCTGATACAATGACTTTGTTCTCTTCTGTGCATGTCATTAAATCCATTATGCATTACCATTATTAATAAAAGCCAGGGTCAGTGACTTAATCATTTAATTTGTCTTGGTTCTTAGCGAAAGGCCAGACTCTGCAGTCAAGGCACATAGGGATGAGAGGAGTCACCTGGCTGTGGTGGCCTGTGGCCCCAGGCTAGAGGAGACTCTCACTATGATGAAGTCTGCTGTTCTCTTCAGCCAAAAGCCACTGCACTTTTACATCTTTGCTGAGGACAATCTACATGAAGGATTTAGACATTCTGTAAGTGTTCTCCTGTTGTCCTCCCCAGCATTACTTAAATGTTCATTGACTTGATTTCCTACATTCTTTTTTTGTTCTCATTTGATCTTACAGCTGGATTCTTGGCCCAGCACAGTTCAGACCAAATTCAAGTTTACACTGTATTCCATAACATTTCCTAAGGAGAATGCAAATGAGTGGAAGAAGCTCTTCAAACCTTGTGCTTCTCAGCGGCTCTTCCTGCCAGTATGTCTAGAGTCATCTTTCATATACATGACGATTATACATATACGTGATGATTATATATTTGCAACATGCCCTCATTATTATTTTTTTATTGCTGTCTTTTTTCCAGCTGATCCTGAAGGAAGTGGATTCTTTGCTTTATGTAGACACTGATATCCTCTTCCTGAACCCAGTAGAGGACATTTGGGCTCTGCTTTCACAGTTCAATTCAAGCCAGTTGGCAGCAATGGCCCCAGAGCATGAGGAGCCACGCATTGGCTGGTACAACCGCTTTGCCCGTCACCCTTATTATGGCAAGACAGGCATCAATTCAGGTGTCATGCTTATGAACATGACTCGCCTCAGGGAGAAATTATTTAAGGTAATGTGCAAGTAGATTTTGTGCGTGTGTGTTTTGTTTAGTCATCTAGTTCAGCTTTAATATTGTTGTCTATCGTTATGGCCATGTTATCATTAAAATACAGAATAGGGGTAAGAATTTCACCTGTGGGGTACCATTTCACATTCTAAGTGTATCTGAAGTATGCATTAAACAATATACTATACTAAATGTGTCAAATTACCAGTTAAGAGCTTTAGATGTCAAAAAACAACTTATATTTTATTTCTAGTGATATAGAGTCATACTATCCAATTTTACAACATTAATACATGCATCTGTGTTATTATTAATATCTTGGAAATTTGTTGAAAGGGAGTTAACCGTAGTAGCTGTACCACCAATTCTAACCAGGAGATGTCACTCTTGTCATCTCTTTTTAAAGCCTCACAATGAGCATTCATTTTGTCAAACAAAAACAGCGTTAAGGTGATTATGGTTTTCTGAGGCAAACAAATACGAATGTTTTCTGATGACCTTATTTTGTATCTCCAGAATGACCTGACCACAGTTGCACTACATTGGGAGCAAATTCTGATGCCTCTTCTTCAGAAGTATAAACTCAACATCACTTGGGGGGACCAGGATCTTCTTAACATCATATTTCATCATAACCCAGGTTCCTGCAACCACATACACATATTTTGAGTCATTAATGCTCAGGACAAGAGCAAGGCTTACTTAAAGACATGTTAGTTGTTGGTGTTAGCTTTAATTTGACTGTTAATGTTGAATAAACATATTTTCCATTATCCTCATCATCCCAACAACTGCACCTCTTGCTGTGTTACAGAAAGCCTGTACATGTTCCCCTGTCAGTGGAACTACCGTCCAGACCACTGCATGTATGGCAGCAACTGTCAACAGGCTGAGCAGGAAGGTGTCTTCATTCTCCATGGTAACCGGGGAGTGTACCATAATGACAAGCAGCCAGCATTTCGAGCTGTTTACGAAGCCATCCAAAAGGTAGAGAGTGCCTCAGCTTGTCAGCCGGCTGGGGTTTATCTGAGCCCCTGCAGTAATATAATAAATATAAAAAAATCTATCAGAAGGTTTCTGTATAAAATGGAGAATATTCATTATTTTATAGACAGACACAGGCAATAGACAATGTAACTATTGATTGATTATTTTATAGACTTTCTTTCTGTTGCCTGTCTCTTTGGGGGACAGTTGTGGAAACAGACCAGGCTATTTGGGCAAACATTTACGAGTCATTATATTGTCAATAGGCTCTCCAGACCATTGCTTTCCTCTCGTGGATGCTTCAATTCACCAGTGTTTCAATCAATAGCCTGTTAAACATTTGTCTTTCTGTCCAAACCAGATGGATCAGCCTTACCTAGTTTCGACAAGGGAATGGGTTGCTTGCAAATGTGTTGCCCATGTGATGCATCCCATCCGATCATTAGCAACATGTTAGCATTGTGGTGTTCTAAACAATGACAAAATGAATTTCACAAAAATACATGTATTCATAAGTCATATGTTTCTAATAACTTTTCAAAACAGCATTACAAAGTGCTTCACAAAGAAAGGCTGATAAAAAGCGACAGCAAGGAATTTGTATGGATGTATATGCAAGTCAGAAAGTAACTGAAAGTAATCACACAGTAGCTTAAAGTGATGGTAAAAGAAAGGTATAGCCCCGTTTTCTAAATATTCTAAATAGGTATGATAGTATGATTATATAAAAGGTCATTAATAAATTCAAACTTTTGCAAAGATGATCAAATTCCTTGTTTGTGTACATTGTATATAAAGTCTAAACAATTTCAAAATTAGATCAATAATTGAGTAACAGATCATTGTCACTCAAAAGAAGGCAGCATTTTTAAAAAAAAGTTATCTTTCTCCCACTTGCAGTGACAGTCACCTTTTCCTGCTCATCATTAGTGACAGACTTCACTGATCAAGCAAGTCAGCTGGAGAGCTCTTCGCCTTCGATCTGCCCCTGTTGATTTCAGCACACTGGTCAACGTGCAGGCGGCGGGAGGGAGCATCATTAGCTGGTCTCCATCTATTACTGCCACACGGCTCAGCCTGGCCACTATCAGTGCAGGCAATGTCAGCCATTAAGTAAACGAACAGGCTTCATTATGGGGCACTCGTCCCCCGTGCCTCAATCAGTCTCTCTGACAAAACGTGCTATGGTATTTTTATTTTTTTTTGTTTTTGGAGTCGAGGGATGTTTAGGAATGCTGTGGTTTGTCATTTGTTTTCACGAAACATGCCCTGTGTAAAGTAGATGAATGTGAGCTATGTGGCTTTGTGTTAGAATTAGCTAATCAGAGTACAGGCTGGTGTAACGGAGGAGGGTGGTTTTTGTAGTTATAATCTAGTCTTTGTTGAAGCTTTTATCAACCCTTACTGTTGCTCCAGCTCCTCAGGCCCCCTCCCACTTTGTTCCACTCAGTCCTGTGAGGACAGCACCCTGAAGCCTGGAGCAGGCAATTCTGAAGGAAACTCATTTCTATCCCACGAGGAGCTCCTTAGTCAGTCTGGCTCCCATGACTGGCTCTTTCAGCCAGCAAAGGAGCTTGCAATAAAAGGCACTACCATTACCCAGCCAAGCCCACAGAAGAGTTGTAAATTTTTAAGTGCTGATGCTAGTTTGAGACATGATGGCTGTGTGGACAACGCACCAGCAGCATCCACATAAAAATCAATAGGAGGCTGTTAATGGTGTTTTATTGCCTACTGCAGTATATGAATGATAATAAAGGAAGTGTGCTTTGAGTAAACTAATGTCGGGGAAAATTACAGTCAAATTAAACACTAAAAAATTGTGTTTTTTTCTAGAGAAAGGTTTACTTCTCTATAAAAACAAAAGGCCTGCTTCTTGATTTTTGAACTCACGTGTGTGACAAAGTGCTCAACTACAGTTGACAAGTGGTGGAACAGCTAAAATATGTATTATTTCTGTTTTCCTTGTCACTAAATGATAAGGGAGTTCAATGTATTGTACAGTATCGCATGATTTGACAACTGTGTTAAATACAGAATGTTATTTGGGTGAAATTTGAGTGACAAATGCCATAATGCAAGATTAATTCAAATGATCTGAATGTAGTTAAAATAATATGTTAAAGCATGAAATGAAAAGTGAGTGCAGCCACTGGTGACACCCGTATAAGTGAAATCAAATCGTTCATACTTGCACTCTTGTCTTTCCATCGTAGTACCCGTTTGGCGAGAACATGGAGGCTTTGCTGCTCGAGCCACTCGAAGAGTCGCTGCAGGCCGCCACACACACCTACTGTGGAAGAGCCAGTCATACCTTTACCAGGAGTTTAAAACAAAGTGTCACGTCTGTTCAACAGGATGTTACACAAAGACGACAATCAGGTCACCACATTGATGTCACTCCATGAATGAAGATGCACTCCTGTGGAGCAAATACGTTGGAGGAGAAATGAACTCGGATTCACTTTGATCCCTCACCTTATGATGTGACGCTAATGTTGTTAGATGTCTGTCCATTGAACACAGCCAGGTCACACAATCTCTCTGACCATGCTGGAGAGTATCCTGTGATTCCACTTTGCCCTGCAGAGATTTAAGACTTCATAGTTGACGAAAACGATCGGCTTTTTATTTTATAAGAAAGAACCTACAATCATTAGTATATTTTATCTAAGGTCTTAAGGGGGGAAAATCCTCAACACGGTACTTAATCATTTAGAGTATTTTTAATTGCAGTTGTTTTGATAGAATTTGGCATAATGGCTTTTTTAATGCATTTGTCTATGCAGAATAACAGAAAAGTGGTTATTTTCAGGTACTTGTTAGCGACACAAGATGAACAAAACCTGTTCATTAAGCATACCTCAAACCTGTAGAGTAGAATCTGACCAGTATTTATTATTGATTAACATCCGTGACTGGAAGCACTTTTGATGTTTTACGTGTATTGTGTTACCACACAGAAATCTCATGACACCTCCATGGATTTTCAACAAATGTGAACTCATCTCTGACCCCCGTCATCTTATCTCGTCTTAAAAATGGTGTCAAATATTTGATGGCTCAACCTGTACTTGGGTGTTTACACATGTTCATCCAATAAAATGTGGCGAGCAGCTGGCCACATCAGTCCAGTAAAATTGCACTTTATTATTCGAGGGTTATAGTCGCTGGCAGAATGTACAGTAAGTTTTTGATTTAAAGTAATTTTACACTGATCAAATGTTCTGTTTCACTGAGAAATGGACATCCAATGGGTCGGTCTGCTTTGACCTGTGTTTCACTGGGAATATAACATCAAAGTTAGTGGTGTGAGCATTCAGAACATTTAGACATATACTGTAGCTAAGGTGTGCAAAGAAAAGAAGGAGGCAACAATGCATCATCCACGACTGCTGTAAAACACCAAAGCAGAAATAAAAGACTATGCTTTAATACTAAGGACGTAAGGAAGAGACTTTTGTTTTTTAACATAACTGCCATCTATAAAATAATTCACATTTTCTACTCTTAAGTAATTGGATAGTAAGTGGATTAATGCTGAAATATGCCATTATCACCAACATCAGCACTTTTTTTCATTCTCCAAGACAAAGACACTATTAGAATAAAAAAAAAATGTTACTGGAGATTGCAAAATCTGTAGATTTAATGATTCCTGGAACAAAACTGTTGCACAAAAGTCTCAGGCTACCATTAGATTTGTTGTTTTAGCAATGCTATAATAATGTACACCATACAGTGTATTATTTACAAAACAATTAACTGGAACACATCAAGAGAATATGGGAGACATGTATGTAGTTTTAAAAAAAGCTTCTACAGGTACAAGTGTTGCGTTTGTCCTACTATTCGATGTCGAAAAATATCAGCTGTCACACTGGGTTTAATTAAGACACATTAGACTCAAATGCAACTTCCTAATTTTTATTTTTTTTTGCATAGTACTATAGATATCTAAACATATGTACGGAATATTATATAAAAACATACTACCAGTACTTAAGAATGCTTGTGGTGTGGTTGCATTGAAATGTCACAGCATTTCAAATACAGCGTGTGTCACTGATATGCTTTGTAGTTTTAGAAAAAGAAAATATGCAAGAAAAATACTTCACCTTCCTAAAGTGTTGCTGAAAAATAAATGGATTAGGCCTGCAGGCTACTTGTTGCCCACTCACTCCGCACAAATGAGCTTGAGCTATGTCCAAGAAGGCAGAGCAAGCTGAAAATAAGAAATCAATGTGTGAGTATGAAGACTTCAGAAAGTGTTAGATGTCCAAAAAAGGAGCTGATGTGTTTGAGTCGGTAGCCTCTGGCTCTTCATTTCACAGACAGATTGACAGACATGACTGGAATAGGTAATGTGTCTGCATGAGGAATAGCGGTGTGCAATGGTTTTGGAAAAACGTTTTCAATATTTTACTAATATCAATGGCTTGGTTTGCAAAGCCAGTAAAAACCGCAGCTGAGGTTTTCCATTTTAGACAATTAGTGGTTTCTTTGCAATTTTCTGAGCAATAACAGCGAAGGACTTTATTTATTTTGGTTGTGGTCAAAGTGGCAGATCATTTCAAGCCTCAGGACATTTTACTCCTACTCAGACTTGGGAGATCTGCTACAGTTGAAAAGGTTCAGGAATAGCCTCCAAGATAGACGTTTTTCAATTGCTCTGTCCACACCCACTCATGAAAGCATCTTTAATGGCTCAGCAAGTGCATTTTATGATTTGCTGTGTGGTATACAAAACGAAAGTGCACAAACAGGTCAATTTATTTCTCATGTAAGGTGATTATACATCTGCCGCGAAATGCTCAGTGATAGTATTGAACACCTTGGAGCGCAGTCCTTAGTAAGATAGATGCCTACAACTTCAATAACATGCAAAGCATATTCAGTTTTTAGGTGGAAAGACTAATGCTCTTACTGCCAAGTATCACAGTAATTGAGCTCTCATTCTCTTTCAGTCTAACAGGAACTGCCAATGGATTATTCATGTTATTGCTTGCACCACTTGGCCTCTGTGACGTTCAATAGCGATTTAAAGCCCAGGCATAAATAGTTGGAGGCAAATGGTCCACCACACATATAAAATGTGTCACAAAAAAGGGTTTACGTGTTATTAGGCAGTGCAAAGTCATCAACCTTCTCTTTACTCGAGATACAGTGACGTTTAGGTGCAAAGGACATAAGAAGGCAACATGGAAACTGCTTTCTGCTAGAATTGATGAGAGCAGCCATCATCTCACTCACTCACTCACTCACTCACTCATCTTCTAGAACGAAAGGTGGGGTACACCATGGACAGGTCACCAGTCCATCACAGCCACATAGAGACAAACAACCATCCACTCTCACACTCACACCTATGGTCAATTCAGAGTGTCCAATTTGTCCTAATCCCCAAATCTGCATGTTTTTGGACTGTGGGAAGAAACCCACGCACACACACGAGTAGAACATGCAAACTCCATTCAGAGAGACCCTTGTTTCTTATTGCTGCAAAGGCGACAATTGAAATCTTCAGACTCAAGCGAACATTCAGATATGGTAAAAATGTGTGGAGATATTAACAACGATGAAGAGCAGATGCAAAAGTAAAAGTGACAAAACAGTGGATATGTCATAACTCCACAACAATGAGTTAAAGGTGCATTTAGACATCGAAACAAAATGCACTTTCACATTACAGAGGTGTTACGAAGTTCTGAGACCTGTCAGAGGAGTGGTGGTGTAAGGTGGTCTACTGAGGCTTTCAAAGAGGAAAACATGTTACTCAACATGTCACAAGAAAAGTGTAACTCGTCATAGACGACTCTAACACCTCAGGTCTTCAGTCTGCTCAATAGACAGCACTTCTCAGTGAGCACGAGCCTTAATCAAGACATGAACCTGACAGTGAGTCGCGTTTCCTGTCATTGTGATAAACACGATGAAATGACACATCCAGAGAAGATGAGAGGGAAGTTAAGTGGTTTATCAGAGCTGAACAGGAAAAGGTAGAAAATCTATTTTCTCATCTCTCTGCTCTGCACCTTTCCTGTTAAAGAATGATACCATTTAAGTGTGAACTTTTTTGATCGATAATCTATTGGCCCACCCTGCAGAGACAGGTGTAATTGTGCTGATATTTCAGGGTTTAAAACAATTAATGTAATTTCCTGATGGACATTAGCAATGCATGGATCTTTCAGGATCACGCTGAGAAGTGAATTTGCCACTGTAAGCAGAATGAGACGAGAAATATGTATATGCAAATATAATGAAATAGATACGTCAGTGCATAGAGTCAGATGTGGATATCATCTTGTCAACTAATGAAGTTCAATTTAATCAATTTATGAGAAAGTAGCTGTGTGTGGTCTGGATGCTGACTAAGCTTTCTTCATTTGGTAAAAGGTCTCAACCGTAAATTAAGATTCTTCCTAATTTCCCAAATGTTGAGATTTAGAGTCTACGGCTCTGCTAGTGTCTTTGAATCTAATACTCTCTCTGCTAATATTTATCAGGTATAATATTTTCCATGTTCATCATCTTCATTTAGTGTGAGCGCACGCTAGAAGCTGAGGGTGATGGAACTAAGATTTGAAAGTGGCCATAAATCGCACAAGTGGACGAATTAGGAATTTGACCAATGACAACAGGAGATAAAATGTCAAGGAATCAATAAATTTTCACAATTCACTCTGTTCAGGACATGAATGTCACGACAATCAATCCAGTGGTTGTTCACGCAACTATCAACCTTGTGGTGTTTGGGATTAGTATGGAAATTAGACGACCTTGTGCCTGGGGAACAAGAACGTGTGTGACAATTTATGGGCATCCATGCCAAGTATTTCAATCTGGACCAAACTGGTGGACGGACATTGCCCCGCCCCCAGGTCTCTAAAATCATCTACTCAGTTAAAAATGTTATCTCCAAAATTTCCAGTTCACACAAAAGCTTTACTGTGTTGATCAATACTTTGTCAAATAATCCATGGCTATCAGAGTTCAAAGGTCAAAGAGCCTCCACATGGACGCCAAGGACTCCCATTGTCAACACATACAAAACAGTGAGGCTGTGTTTTATAGATGCATAACATTCAAACATACAAAAAATAAGGATGTTATTACTCGGCCTCACTCTTCTATTGGCTTTTTATGACCGGTCTGAAGCAAATGTAATACCATTTGTATTACCACTCATAAAAGAAGATATCAATCACTTCCACTGACCTTTTTTCCCCTGATAAAGTGCCTCATTGATGAGCTACAGCCCAGTGCCTGTAGGCTAAAGGCATATTGGTTGAAATCAATGCCGTGCCAAGTATTGTTAGTGAACTACATGCCCCATGATTCAATACCCCACACTTTCTTGATTGCACTGTTTACACCGCTGACGCGCCGCATTAATGGACGGGGCATGTGATTCACGGCAACTGACTGACTGCTCCGACTATTACCCGTGTCCGCTTTCATGCACAAGCATAACGGCGGCATCAGCGGCCATAAATAGTCCGTGACTTGGACGGAGGCCACGAATGTGTTTGCGATGTGCGTTTGCATTCAAATGAACGCGTGGCCATGTCTTTGTAGAGTTGTTGACTTTTGCTGAGACATTTGAAAGTCCGCAGGTTGCGTTTACAGACGTTCTGCTTGACCCCTTTCTTGTCAACACAGTGACGGCGAGCTCTTTTCTTTGACCCCGATTGTGTTAATTACTTAATAATTACAATGAACCGAGCACATGTTGTTGTGTACACATGCTGCCTCTTTTTTATCCTGTCCCCTGAGTCCTCATCCTCATACACTGCAGGTCATTTGTCTTCTGAAGACATCCTTCCTTCCTTCCTTCCTTCACTGGCATTTGCTAATGAGTTTATCGCTCCTGTATAGGCTCACACTGAGATGTTGCCTCATTGACTATTGGAGCGGCTCGACCCGTGTGTGAAGTCTTTAATTGTTTTCACCAGTTTTGACAGCACATGACGCACGATGGATTTGCCAGCGCAATTGTCTTTGACACAGGAAAGGACAATTTGTGTCCACCCTGGAAAACATTCATGAGTCAATGGTTACTTCCAAAAAGTATGGTTACAGTCCAAAAACATGCAGTTTTGGGGATTAGTCAAATTGGACACTCTAAATGGACAGTAGGTGTGAATGGAGTGGAGTGGATGGTTGTTGTGTCTCTTGTTTGTGGCCCTGTGATGGACTGGCGACCTGTCCAGGGTGTACCTTGCTATCTGTTCTATGTCAGCTGAGGACCAGCGTCCCCCACAACCCTGATGTGGAGGATAAAGAGGTAGAAGATGGATGAATTAACAGATTTTCTAGTTTGTACATGCAAAAATCCCCTGGGCTAACGCTGTTCCACAAACTCCCATGACTTATCACACAAGCTCTCTCCACCTCATGAGCTGTTGACTGCAATGGAAATGTTAAATGAGTTCCTTTTTATTTCATTTATTTATTTTTCAGACTCTAGGCATATCCCTCATGTGAAACCTATTATAAAAACCTAATCTCAAACTAATTTTAGCATTATACTTTTTCTTTTCACTCTCTCAGGAATTGGAAACACTGAAATAGATTAATCAGACGCTTACTTTCGACGATGCAATGTAAGGTTACCTAGCTGAAAATGCATAATGAGCTGTAGGATTCAGCGAAGGAACGCACCACAAATAGCTCCAAGAAAGCCATTTTTCAGATTCCCTTATTATTTCCAAGGGCACTTTGACCACCAAAACACAGAAATGGTTCCTCATCAAAGCTCCTACAAGTCATTATCATTATTTATGCATGCTTGGAGAAGTGAAGGGCCCGATTTTTCAGCCATGCGGCTTGAATGTGGTTGAGTGTAAGCTATATCAAGCTTAGATAAGATATTTTTCAAGAAAAAAAAAACCTCATTCTGAGTGAAGCAGATGTCATTTTGTGAAATGAATTACACCAAACTGAAAGGATAGCCTTCATCTCTTGTGGTAAGAGTTTTAAATGAGTATGGAGGCTTTGATCGTTAAGTTTTATTCCCTCCAGCATACATGTCCATCAATCACTGTATCCATCCATGTTTCTGTCCATCTGAAATCATTACGTTTCCAGAGTAAAAAAAAAAAACATTTGCAATTTCTGATTAAACCACACGGTTGTAATAATCAGGCGGTAAAGTGGTGTGTTTTGATATTTTGGATTTTCCAGGGGGATTTGTCTTCTCCTGGTATTACAGCAGTTGCTGTTGGGGGATCAAAAATCATTATTACACGCAGATATGTTGGGCATGTTTACTGAAATCCACACATGTTTCTCACTGTCCAGCTATATTCCATCCATCCATCCATCCTCTACCACTCTATCGAGCTGTGCCAATTTAGAGTGTGCAATTTAGCTAATCCCCATGTATGATTGCATGTTTTTGGACTGTGGGAGGAAGCCAGAGAAAAACTACGCACGCAGACACACACTCCATGCAGAAACAGCTATATCCCATAATACAATACATTGTTTATATGTCACAGTATAAGAAGTATAGTAACTCTTGTAGCTGCTTAGGGTGCAGCTATTTTTGATTACATGAGATACTGCCAGTACACAGGTGAGCCCAAGAGCTGTGTTGTCAGGGGCAACAACCCCTCCAGGCCCTGGTGAAAGGTCTTCTACAACTCCCACACCCAGAACTTCTCTTCCACCCAGAAGGATAATGGCAACATGACATTCAAATATCATGTGTTCAATGTGTTGAATCCTTCTGAAGGAGATAATCCAGCTTTTTTTTTTTTATTCAATGGTTTTATAAGGCAGACTAGTGACAAACAGAACTGACAACGACATGCACACGCCAGTCCAAGAACCATAGGACAGTAGTCGCCATGTTTGCTGTCAATGAAAAGATGACTGCAGTGCCAGCAGGAAACACAGATTTTAGTCGATTATCAAAAGACTCACCCGATCAAGTCTGCGATACTAAGAATAGGTTCAACTTGTTTATCTCGCTGATAGACGTCCACTTCTGACTTCAGGGTTGAGGTTCAACGTGGTCAAGAAGGTGGTGGTGGCGGCAATCTGAGGACCTGCAGGTGAATATCAGAGGTCATCAAGCTGAGGAGGAAAGCCTTTTTGGGAATGGTTGACCCCGGGGTAACCCAGGAACGGTTAATAAAACTGAGGGTTGGAATCAACAGGTATAATTTTAAGAATATAAACAAATTAGAAATGAAGTGTATGAAGCATACACAGTAAAATAACAACCACACTTGACAAAATTGACTTACTTTCCACTGTCGTCAAAATCGCAGAATCACAAGCAGGAGAGAAACCATGTGCAAACAGTCAGTGCCAGGTAAAGCATTTGCATGTGAATTTATTAGTCCAGCATCTTGATCTGAGCGATATTTTTCTTTTTCTCTCTCAGAGTTGTCATATCCTTGAGTTGTAGTGTAATAGCTGAGCCAGATTAACTCAGCTGGGCTCGTGCAATTTGATGATTAAAAAAAAAAAAAGACAGGAGATGCTGTCTTTATTCAAAAAGTTGCCCATGACTAGAGAATAAGCAGATTTCAATTAAAGAGGACAATCTTTATTGTCATGGGACACATCGAGAGTCACTGGTATGTGCCTCGAGGGTCTGACTGCACTCTATGTCATTATCTCTCTCCTGCATGCATGGATTTCCTTTTACCTTTACCCGGCAGCCATTCAATGTTCCATTTACTCAATATTCCACCTATAGAGGTGTTCAGCAGGAACAATCGAATGCTGTGATGTGGAGTCACTTCTGAATTGTTATATTGAGTGAAACGTTTACACTTTTGTGCTCCAAGTGTTTATGAATTGGCCTGTTTTGTTGCAGACATTATTCACACATTTGATCCAAAATTAGAAGACTCGAATGCTGGGTGCCAATCCAGGAGCTGTGTTTGGTGTATTAACCAAAATAAGTTTGTTTCATGGAGGAAATCAAGTCAGCAGCTTCTTCCATGTCCAAAAAGTAAACTTTGAAGGACCAGGCACTCTTACTTAAAGCATGTAGTTCAGACGTTTTGTCATTCTTGACTGTCACTGTCTTTCAAAACATGTTTCCAGGGCCCAGTGAATCCTGGGATAGGTTGGTCCAGGAAGGATCCACCTGCTGATTCCCTCCATCAGTGAAGCGAATGGCCACCGAATGCAGCCTCTGAAGGCTGCGGCCTCTGGATTGAGTCACAGCTTAAATGTGATTTGAGGAAAAAAAACAAAACAAATAGAGTGATAAATTATTTAACATCAAACCTGAAATAACCTGTCACTCTTTCATAATTATCCTGACACAGTATGCGGTCCATAAATGCAAATAGCAGTTGACATTTCTGATAAAGATTTGAGTCCCTTTGCCGAAGTGCTGCTGTAACGCATGACTGACAATTTAATGAGAAGATTACTCCCTAATTCTTTACGCAGACCACTGACGTCGACTGTGTGACAGCGAATTATAATCCAGGAGGCTTCTCTAATGATTATCTCACCAACACACAAACAGTGATTTAATAATCCTGTGCGTCCTTGCTGTGACTGATATATATTAAGTTGTTCTACTTAAAACTTGATATATTCATAGGCTGCTGGCAAGACAAACATGAGCAGTCATATTTTATCATGAGGATACACCCCAATGTGAAAAGTGAGTTAAAAAGTTTACCACTTTACTTTATCACTTTTGTATGTCTGTTTGTGTAGGGGCGCATATCATGCCTGTTTTTCACTGGTGACCAGGGAATTTCAGAATTTATTTTTGAAATCTTGATCCTAACTTTTAGAGCGTTGCATGGTCAAAGTCTTCCATGCATCTCTGACCTGCTACAGCTTCATACCCCGGCCCACAGTCTGAGGTCAGCAGGTCACTTGTTACTGTCCCAAAGATCCATTTTAAGACGGGAGGTGATCGCTCCTTTGAAGCAGTAGCACCAAGACTCAGGTTCTTATTGTTTTATTCTTGTTTGCCTGTTTTTTGTTTAAACTATCAGTATTTTAGGTATTTTACCCTGTGAAGCACTTTGTGATGTCATATCTGTGAAAGGTGCTATATAAATAGAATTGACTTACTTACTTACTTATGTCTTTACAGTACTCAGATTGTGTGTTTGTGTATCTACACAAACGCCACATCACTTAATCGGGGTCGTGTTCCACTTGAAAAAGAGGTTTGTAAAAATTGGTAAAATACTTTGTTGATATTAGAATTGAATGCTCGCAGGAGTCGAGATGAATGTTGACAGCTGTTGACAGCTGCCGTCTCATAGGGATGATACTTCATCCAGTGATGCTGGTGAGCAGGCGGCAGAAGAGCTGAGATTATAGGTGAATGATTTAAGATTAAATCAGCCATATTTTGGATGAAGGAGCAATCATTTTTGTGATGTTTTTGAGTGAAGATTTATACTGAATTTTGGCCACACGATCATTTATACACATCAAAGCAGTTGATATGGAAAGTCATGAACCTTGTGAGTGCAAAATAGTTCTCAGTTATGTGAGGAAACCTGACGGGGCTTTTATAAATGAAATGCATGCAAAATGACTGGAATCCAGATTAAAGATAAGGACCTCACGTTCCAGCTGCTAGCCGATATGGGCTTGTCATGCGTTATGAAATGATGGCGCTCTCCTGATTGTGTGTTATCATTTAGCAGTGTGGTTTGTTTTTTTCTTCTTCTGCAGTGCTGTCCATATGTGTTCTCTAATGAAGTAGTACTTCCATTCACCAGAGCAGAGAGTCATAAAAGTAGCATTAGGCTTTTTATGCAACCACTTTAGACAAACTTTCATGTCACTGTATGTGCCTTTAATTTCAGCACAAAATGTGTAAACGCAAGGAGACGAGACGATAACAACTTCCAAATCAGGATGGCTTTACATCTCAAGCTCTTCTTGGGCTTTGTCAAATGTCCCACTTCAATTAACCACGGCGCCTTCCCCATATCATAATTATACGATCTAACATTTATGGCTTGTCCACAAAGAGCACCGGCCCGTGTTATCTCCCACAGCACGTTGTCTTGCCAGCTCCTCTACACCGAGTGATAACTGTAATGGAGCCGCACACAAGTTAAGAGCAGTCACTCAGCTAATACACTATGATTTTTTTGTGAAAGTGTGAAATGAGGAGAACACGCAGCTAAAGTGAAGCCAGCAACAACTGTTGTTATTATTATTATTGTTGTTATGATTATTATTATTTTGTGGCATATTCGCTGTTGCATTGCATTTTCATTTCTAACATTTGCATTATTCATGAAAAGCACAAATGAGAGGCATGCGTCAATAAACATCTCTGCTCGATGACAATTTTGAGTTGAAAATGAAAAGTGCAGGAGGAATTCACAAATTCTAATGTTGCCAGTCTTTAAACACCATTGCCTTTGTCTCTGTAGTGACAGGGTTGGTTTGTAGAAACCACTCCTCCCTACTCCATTGTTACGCTGTGTCATTATTATTCAGGTGTTGGTGTCCCAAGAGAAATCTTCCTGTCAAAGGCTGCATCCACTGTTTTTTGCCCACATATTCCTCCATTATATAGTGAATACCACTGAGGAAACACTAATCTCCTCTGCAGTCTTTGACAGCAATACATGTTGCCACTGAACAGAAATCCTCCTTTATTATGGTGGGACTTCACCTCCATGGGTAGCAAAGGGAATCTAGTTCACTGCATCACTGTGGCCAGAGTGAAAAATCATCTGATGGAAGAGAGGTATTTACCTGTGGTGTAAAGTCACAGGCCACAACTACTGCACATGCATTTTCAAGTATGTGATCATGCTGTGACAAATGTGTAACTATGGCAATAAAGGAATAAAAACTTAGTGTAGCTGCTTCCAACCCTTGTCATTTCCTATGCAGAGAAAATCCTACTGTCTGACCGACTGATGGACAAACAGAAACCCCACTTCTCATTTTAACCTTGAATATTATTATTTTAATTAAGGATGCATTAACTACATGTTTAATTCCCTGACTTTCTAAGAAAGTATAGTACATTTAGTCGCTCACTTCTGCTGTGGATTCATTAGAAACAAATTTCCGTGGTAGAGGAAATCAATGTTGTCCACATTATGAACAGTAATTACCCCGTTGTTTGGACAAGTTTATATTCCCCACAGTTTAACTTAAATGAGTCGACAACAACAAAGAGGTCAAAATGGGTCAAACCCTCATATTGATTCAGAAAGTAATTAACTTAAGTGACTCGAGTACTTTAACCAACAGCAGGTGTGCCCAGATGAGATGGGGGGATTTTTCTATATTGTAAAAGACACCACATTGCATGTCTAATTTCTCTGTCATACAAACACTATAGCATTTCCCTGCATTTAGTGGCGGAGATAATGATGTGAAGTTTTCATTTGCATATCTTGCACCATTAGTTTGTAAAGTGTCCTTGACCTGAAAGGTGCTTTTAAATTAAATCTATCATTATTATTATTATTATTATTATTATTATTATTATCATTATTGTTATTATTGTTGTTAATATTATTATAATTATTATTACTACTATTTAGCAACTTACATTGAAGACCAGTCATACTAAAAATACACTGTACAGCCCCATGTACATGTCATCTTTTCAAAATATGACTATAACACCACTACATAATGTGGTGTTATAAGGCTGTCAATACAGTATGCATCTAATTAATTCTAAATGGTTGGTACAGGTCTAAGAATTTAATGACACTATATTACCAATACAGGCCATTTTTTAAACCTGGTATTTACCAGGGTGGTCACAATAACAGTTAGGACTCCTTTTATAAATAAACAGCCCTTAACCTATTGAAATCACCTCATCATGCCCGAGGATAGAGCTAAAAAAAAAAGAAAAAAGAAGAAGTCAGCCAGCAATTTGCATTTAGATTGTGCTTCCCCTACTAAAGCACATGAATGAGCTTACTAAGGAAAGAGATAATCCAACCCATTTGTTTGTAGCCCAAGTAACATCTTTGGAGAGGGAGAGGTTTCTCTGCCAGCGCGACGCTAAACTACGTGTTCAGCAGATGTAAAGCCTGAATGGATTGACTGAAATATTTTGTCGCTGAGTTAATAAACATGTCGTCTGTTCTCTTCTGAATTTAATGAAATGAATATTCACTACGGAACTGCTACTGCATACGGGGTGGGTGGGGGGGGGTAACATTATAATTGCAATTGAGATACTGACATTTTTAATGCTAGAAAAAAAGAACTTTTAGAGCATTTTTAAACTTTGACTACTTGTATATTTGGGGATAAGGTACATTTGACACTCTAGATTGACCATAGGTGTGATTGTGAGAGTGTTGTTTGTCTCTATGTGGCCCTGTGATGGACTGGCGATCTGTCCACGGTGTGACCCCACCTACTGCCCTATGTCAGATGAGACTGGCACAGCGCCCCCTGCGACTCTCATGTGGAGGCTAAAGCGGCAGAAGATGGATGGAGGGACCACTTGTATATGATTTGTCATGCTGCTTTGGTCCATATGGACTGTGTCATGTTGTTGTCTGAAAGCAGAATGCTGCACATAAGACGAAAACCCTGACATTATTTCCATATCATGGGTCCACTCTTGTCTCACTGGGACAGCAACTCCCCCTCCATTTTCTTACATTTCTTAAGTGATACTTTTCCAAGCTCACCCCTCTTTTTTTCTTTTTTTGTTCATAGGCCAAGAGTCACTTTATCTTCTACTCTGTCTAATAATCTGTGGCAGGCTGTACACTGAGAGAAGTGATGCTGCCCAAATCACAGTCAAGCTCAGAGCTTTTCTTCTTCAAATATTTTCCAGCAGGCTGCACACACCAACAGCCCCAACCACTGCTGGAAGCTCTCCATCACAGTTCTTTTCCCTCCTCTCATCTCCTCTCCGTCTCATCTTATTCTCTCCCATTCTTCTTCTTCATTGCAATACAAAGTTCTCAAAGTTTGCACTTGGTGGTTTTCTCATCCTCGTCTCATCCTTCATCCCAGTGCAAAGTCCTGCTTTCTCACGTCCCCGTCCCACCCTGGTATTTTCCCCTTTCTTAGGCGTCGTTGTGAGGAACCGTCATATTGTCAGTATCTGATACCTGGCTCTTGAAGTACACACTGATATCAAAGCAGGAAGAGTTCTTTGTTGTAGTCCCAGATTATCAGCGCTTTTGCATTACCATATTTACACCTACCTAGACATCAGATGTGATTTTTTTTTTTTATTGTCTGAGCTTTATTGCACGGCTATCTGTCTCATTACATTCTGATATCGGGGTAATTTGACAGAGAATGCGCTTGGAAGAGATTTGCTTCTTTCTTTCTTTTTTCTTTTTTTCCAGGCAATGTCACGCCTGCATATTCTGCTTCATACAAATGTTTCCTGCTCTGCTCTGCCTTCTGGCTTTTCTGAATATGAATAGACAGGTTGAATGAAACGATGATATCTGCTCATTTTGAATAGTGCATATTTCTGAGGACTGAGGCGGACAATAAATGACCCGCACCAAAAGGCTAATTATTCCAGTCAATTTCAGTACTTTCATTATTTCCACTCTTTCTTCTTATTCCTTGTGTGGAAAGGTATTGTCCATGTCTGTCTGTGTTGCAGTCAGTTAAAATAGTGTCAGATCTGTTCACGAGGGCTTTAATGTTTCTCTCTGATCCAGTCAACAAACCCACTTCAGAGGATTGCTAATGTGATAATGGTGTTGTAATGCGATCCTCTCACACGGTAGTGCATTATTCTAAGAGGATGAAGAACAACATGCAAAGGAAGTTACTATTGAACACAATAAGTTCTCATTTCCATCTTCTACGTTCACGTCTCTATCTTCAAAGACCTAAAGTGCAGAGGTCCCAAACTTGAGATGTGCTGTGAGGTGCACATGGCACATACAGAATGTTGTCAGTATCCAAACAGAGATTGTAGAGTTGTTGTTATTTTGTGAACACATTGTGAAAAAAATGATTACAGTGGCCCTGTGAATGCACCAGCTGACAGGTCCCTGCAGTATAGATGATGAATGAATGATTGAATGACTATAGTGATACAGTAAAGGACAACTGGACACTTACACTTTCTCTGTAGCTATAACCCTATTCCTCTCTATGTCCTACACCAATCAGCAACAGCGATAAAACAAGTAACTGCTTCAAATGAAAAGACAAAGCTGTGTGCGTGACTCGATTAAGTCAATACTGATCAGTCAAAACAATATCACCTGTTTTACTGTTGAATAGTGCATTTATCATCAACCTAATTTGAGGTTACAATTTCAAAATGATATTAAAATTGACTTGATAGCACTCACTCACAGTTACACAAATATGAAATGCAAAAATCAAGAAAACGAAGGAAGAAATGATTGCGTCGTCAAACAGTCAAACCCGTCCTTTCCCTGCAGTGTGATGAAAAACGTGCAACATCATTCAAATCTGCATATTGATGTGAGGACTGATTATCTGTGTAGTGTTTCGTACCGACGGTAGACCTTTACTTAACAATCCTTGTCAGCAGGCAGACCCTTAATAACTCCTCCCCTGAGCTTTTCACCTGAAGCAATGCTTGATTAACAAATCGCGCCTCATTATACCCTTTCAGAGGCTGATTAATTATGCGTTCGTTTAACAAAATAGCGTGGTAATGATAAACAAAATTAATTAATGCAATGCAGAAAATTCAGCTAATGACAGGTGGTTACATTATTATTATTTTTTTAAATGTGTCATGAATCAAAGCCATAATTCCAAAACATTTAAACCTATCATATTTATGAGTTTGACAAGTATTGCTCCTGTTTGTTTGCTCTGTGTTGTAAAAGTATGAATCTGATTTAAAGAACTTCTGTTCTTCGCATCGCTCCCAACATAAAACCAAGCAGAATTCAAAACTTCGGCGAGGACCACGTCTGAATTCCCAAGAGGTTCTCCCACCCAAACTCTCCAGTCACACGTCACTGATGAGATATGGAATATACACGCCGCAGCAGAGGAAACACAGCCATATGATTAATAAGAAAGCAGATGGCAGGAGATTGGAGGCTGGTGGCAGAGGGAGAAATATGTATATGGGAACAGGCGTAAGCAGCATAAACAATAACAGCAGCGAGTAGCGGCACGGGAGACAAGCAGCAGCGTGTAGCCCCAAGAATTTAATCATTTTAAATCACGTGTTGAGATTTGATAATGGTCATCTGATGTGATGTCACGTCTCTGACTGAATTACAGCAACAAATCACTGTTTCCAATGTGTTCAAACTGAAGGGTTCTGTTATTATTCAGAGAAGAGTCCCTTTAAAAGACACGGCGTGACATCCTGTTTTATTATCATACAAAATACTGAACGTCAAAAAAACTTCAGGAATCCAAGAGGAAACTTGCTCGGGGGAAGAATGACGGATAAAAGATACTGTTATTTTGTCGAGCATGTTGCTTTCAGTGCCGTTAGCATGCTGCTCAAACAAGACAAAATGGGGGATACTCTTAATTAGTGCTGTGTGTGCAGAATCCATTTTAAAATAAAAGTTTGGACTCACACAGGTCACATTTCTCCATCTGTTGTGAGGTGGTTCTGTGGAGTTCCGGAGGGCCCCGTGTATAACCCTGACAGGTACAGTTTCCCATGCCATGTGCAGCAGCCGCTGAGCCCCATCAGCAAACAAGGAAAGAGTTGGCATATATGAAAGAACAGCTGGTGAGCGCTCATATATCGGCCTGCTGATTTGCCAAAGCCTCCGCGGTTCTCATACGGACTCACAGAGACATGGTCGACCCCAGATTCCTGCCCCCGCAGGACCTTCAGGCAGCCTAACTGACTTAATCCTAAATCTGGGTTCAGACCTCCACCACCTGTTTGGCCATACTTGCATCCAAAGGGCGATTTAGACACAGCCACTGCTGGAGCTAGTGTGTGTCTGGAGGGTGACGAGTATGTTTGTTATGCAGCCAACATTTGACAATTAGCAGGGTAACTGTGGTCAACAGGAGCTTGAAATACAACCGAAAAACGAGTCAAAAAAGGCAAAGGCACATTTCATTCAACCATTTGTTTGTTTGTTTATATTGTTTAAAGGAACACTTTACCGATTTGCATTTAGCTTTGTATTACGAGAATAGGGGTAGAATTTTTGAAAAATTGTGCTTCCCAACCTCAGTTTCCCCTGAAATATCTTCATTATTTTTTTCTTTTTCGGTTATTACGGCAATTTCACTTGTGCTGTCGCGGGAAGCTGGCGAACCAGCGTCTTTGTCACCAGAGACGAGAGAGTTGGAAAAAAC
Source organism: Solea senegalensis (assembly GCF_019176455.1). Lineage (NCBI taxonomy): Eukaryota > Metazoa > Chordata > Actinopteri > Pleuronectiformes > Soleidae > Solea > Solea senegalensis. The sequence goes on along the minus strand of NC_058030.1, from coordinate 11,923,668 downwards.
ACCTGGACATAGTTTCCAATCTTCGGCCGGTTTAAATAACTGTCAGATACCGAAAGTTATTCTGAAAAAAATGTGCAAAAGCACTTACACACAGGACATTTTCTGGCCCTTTTATGGATAAAATAATTCTAAAAGTCCAGACGGACATTTTGAGGCTCAGGTGTTGAAGTGTTAAACCATATATCTATAGACAGACTCTCCAAACCTGACTGTAGGGTCTCAGCAAAGCACACAATCCTGTGATGTGACATCAAAGCTGCAGGTGTCTGGGGGAGAAGGAAATGGAACATGTATGGAGAGGGTAAAATCATCTTTAAAACTCCCTCTTGGGGCTTTGAAGGCATCTTCACACAAACAGTTGCCACACACGACTAGCCCACACACTTTGTACAGATGCAAGTCACAATGGCTTTTGTGATGCAACACAGGAATGATAAGAAGGCTGTGCGTGTGTGTGTGTGTGTGTGTGTGGCACGGAGAAGACCATACATCTCAATGCAAATTCTCTGTCCCCTGACAGAATGAAAAGACTATTCGTTAGGGGAGAGCGTGCTGCTGTGGCAGCACCGGGGTGGCTTCCGTGGGGTGAAACAGGGAGGCTAGTAAACAAGAATTAAATGATGCCGAGTGTGCACTGCATGACATTTCTGCTCCGTGAGATTAATAATAAAGGAGATTACAGGCACCACGATGGGGACCCGCAAATGAGACAAAACCCAGGAAGATTATGAGAAGGCTGACAGCCCATGTCAAATAACAGAAAGCCCCAGACAGCTGTTGTGAAATTAATATTTTATGGCCTTCCATCAAAGACCACAAGAAAGGATGTTGTCACTCACAGCGTATTTTACTTTCTATCAACCAAATTGGGGCGGATGTGAATTGAGAGGACGCGCTGGTTATCATGCTTAGCCATATGATCTAGCAGAGTGTGACTCTACTACAAAAGGTGAAAGTGCTAAATTATTCATGGGGGAGACAAAATGTTATTGTTTCTGCTAAAGCGATTGTCCTGGAAATGAAATAGGACACCTGGTTTGCCAAAGTTATCAAACAAAGCAACATCTGAGGGGACAGGAAGGAGAGCAGCTGGAGAGCAGTAATGTTATTATGCTGATTAGGAATACATGGCAGGGATGGGAAAGTAAAAAAAAAAAAGAAAGCACCTTTTTGCCATTGACAACGGTCTGAAGCAGACTAATGCGAGCAGAAGTACGCTCTGTTTATATTCTGTGGCGGAGAAATCTTGATGTAGACTGACAGTGGGGCAGGATCCAACAGATGTGGATTGACAAGCGGTTTTAATTTGCAAGATTTAGCACGAGTGTTGATTTTGATTTCTGACAAACGCGTCAGCAGCCAAGACTGCAGATAGGCGGGGGCGGAGTCACTCCCGATGATTGTCTCGTAGACCTGTTCTGTCTTTTTCTTATAGATGATACGTGTAAGTGTAAGAAAAGCCCAGTGGGTTGTCATGGCAGAGCAGGGTAACATGTCTGTTTTCCCCATTGCAGGGACGGGGATGTGCATTTAACATAGTGTACCCACACGTCAGCTAAACATCAGCTAAACATGTCACCACAGAGAAGTAATTGGCAATTTTGCAGATGTGGCCATTTTCCCTGAATGGGTCTGGTGAAATGTAAGGCAATATGGCCCCATAGCATCCCCGGCACTTTAGCGTGAAGCCAAATGTAAATGACTGATGATGATGGGTGATACACTGTTATGTCAGGCTCCATCGCAGTGTAGCCGGAGGTCATTCAGCTTTACATGGATTGTTCATCATCCAGCGTATATATATATATATATATATATATATATATATATATGCGCTGTAACAACGGGAGATAGAATAGAATTCATTGGCTTTTATTTGGCACATGCATTTCATTTCACCACACGATGAACCTAATAATGTACAGAGAAATGCAGCGCAGGCACTCTGGAAGTTTGAAGCATTGTTGCACCACACAAGATGCAAGTGGAAGAGTATTGTTTGATCCCTTTTGTCTTTTACAGCATCACCTCCATGTTATAACTCTGTAATATGAAAATAAATGAAGTAGATACAATTGGCATTACATTCATTTTACTACGAAGCAATGAAAATTTAAAAATCCATCAGGTTTTTATAGTTAATGTCACATTTTTTGGCATAAAGTTTCACACACTGTTAAAGGGCCAGTGATTTTAAATGGACATAATTATAGACTTAATGTAATGCATCAGTTCATCAATATGACCATACATGAATGGCTAGTCAGGAGGAATGTTAGCTTCCACTGTTGAATGGAATCTAATAGGTCTACAAGTGCTTTATGTAATAATGAGAGGTGCACATGTACATGTGTGAGGACTATGCAATAGAAAAAAAGAGTTAATATTAAACATGCACACTACATTATGCTGTATTTTATCAAAGATGTCAAACAGTCTGTCCCATAAGGCCTGCGATGGCACACCCACTTGTTTTTTCTATACATGTTTCAGTTTTAAACCTTTCAGACAAAGACAAAGTAATAAAATTGTCTCTCATTTGTTTATTTACTTTTTTTCATCAAGGACATACAATAGTTGTTACATCTGTTCAGACAGGGGCTAGTTTTGATTGTTTTATTCAATCATTTCCTGTTTTATTTTGGTATTGACTTTGTGTTTTCTTTTCTGATCATTTACTTCCTGTGGCCTGATTGTTAACCCCGCCCTTATTGTTTGCACCTATGTCTCGTTATCCTAACCTCTCTGGTTTATATCCTCTCTTTCATTTGATCCCTGCCAGTTTGTCTATTCACTTTCTCGATAGTGTTCCAGCATATTTTTTTTTCCTTAAGTTATTTTTGTAGTGTATGTTTTTATTTACCTGCTTTTGCTTCTCGAGTTTGTTTTTGTCTCTTGCTTCATAGACTGTTTTACTGTGTACCCGCCTTGGATTCTTTGGAACCTTACAACCTATAATACCATTGTTATACCATAATACACATCTTTGTTTATCTTTGTTGTTTTAGATCAGATTTATTTCTTTACTTTTTGTCCATCCATGCACTGATTATACCACTTATCCAATAGCAGCCGACACTGGACAACAACTGTCACACTCTCAGACTCAGACTACTGTTACAAGTTTGATTTGTGATTAATCGAAAAAGAACCCCAGTTCGATGCTTTCAGAGAAATCCATTTGAGAAGATGTGTTGGACGTAGGACTAACAGTATAGTTAAAAACCTTGCTTCCTCTCCACACATCAGTTCGTCCTCCCTGCTGCAGATGTTCATTGATTGAACACAGCCTCCATAATGCTTTGATATTTTAATTGTGCCGCTGTGATCTGTGATTTCACAAGCAGTGAAGCGCAAGCCGTTTTCAACACGGCACGGCTACATATACCAAGTGTGTATTCGCTAATGCAGAATGAATGTTTACTGAAAACGATTGACTAAATCATTACCTCATATTGCACAGGATCAAACACAACCCAGAGTGAATAATGGAATGATAATGAAAAGGCTCATCATGTAAATATCAGACTTGTACATTATACGAGGACAACAAACTGTATCTGCCACGTATTTGGTGAGGAAATTAGACTATTAGTCACATTTACAGACCAATCTAGCAGCCAAGGCTATGACTGACGTATCATTCCAGAGGCAATAAGCAAGTAATAGATGCGCCTAGTTACTTCATTCTGCTGGCCTAAGCAGAATCATGTACACTTAAGATGATTAAAGCATCCTACTCTACTATAATGGTGCTCTCCTTAAACATGACTAACACTGCCCACCACAAGCAATTTTAATTGATTGCACTGCAGCACAGTAGTGCACACTGATAACTTGAAAGATGTCTTTGTTCTCCTTTTGTTCACATCCCCACATGACTTAAGAACAGAGGGCACACCTGAGAAGTACTGATAAGTACTGTATATCATTTCTCTCTGAGCAAGGGATCGGCACAGCACCCTCCGCGACCCTCATGTGGAGGATAAAGCGGTAGAAGGTGGATGGATGTTACTTCTCTCTGTAAACTAAAGGTCCAACGTGAAAGGGTGCGTGTGTGTGTGTGTGTGTGTGTGTGTTCGACGGCAGCAGCACTGATGTTCACACCAGGTGCATGTCTTCTGCGCACCTGCCACGAAGCTTCCGTGCAGCATCTGCAATGGTTTGCACAAAGAAAAGAAAGAAATACACAATATACCAAGGTTCGTGGCCTTTGAATGATTACAGAGGAGTACATATATATAATACAAATACTCCTCTGTATTCATTTAAAGGCCAGGACATCTCTCAGTGCTGCACATGCAGTAGTTCGCATTGAAACGTGAACGACAAAATGCCAACAGCAAAAGCAATGTAATCAAGGTGCCAGGTTTGTGACACATGCGAACGACATGGACTTTAAAACTGTGAACAAAGATCGTAAAGGAACATCTAATGGTGAGATAGCAGATTGACTCCTAAACACATCGCCGTTTTCTAAGCACACAAGGAAACTTTGGTGGCCTTCACAGACCACAAAGCAGGTTTTTTTTGTAAAGTTAGCTCCTGCATCAAATTGCACAATGCATGTGTAGAATGCAATGTAGAACAAGGCCCTTACATAAAGTACATATAGAAATCTAAAACTAAGGTCAGTAAACTTTAAAGCGGTTATACACTTATGCAAACACGCTTATGGGTAATATTTTACTGCAGGAAGCCTGTGACAACAAAACAATCCACTGGAGACACAGCCTGAGCCTGAATGCCAGAAAGGATATTCAAAAAAAGGAAGATCACGATGACAGTGATGAATAGTCTTGCTATTGGAAGCTCTGGTACATTTTGTGGTGTGTGTGTGTGTGTGTGTGTTGCCCCTAATAACTAATCCACTGCTCCACTTCTTTAGTATTTGTGTGACTGCAGGGGTTGATATATTAAAAGGACTATAGCAGTGGCCTGTTGTGCATCATTCCTGCCAGAGGTGTAGGTACAGCGTGCTGTGATGTGGCATTGTGACCCTGTGTCTGTTGTGCGTGTGTGTGTTACTTAAGTCACATCTAACTTTTTGGCACCAACACTCACCTGAACAAAAGTAGTTGTCCTCAGTTGCTATCACCAATGGTTTATTTTCATTATAAACCTAAAAAAAGGTTGAAGTGTGAAGCCTGCAACCTATTGTAATAAAGCAAAATGATGCACTTCAGCCACCAAAGATACTATAGAGCAGCTATTCCCTAATTTAAGAATATTGTGGTGAAATTCAGAAAAAATCCAAATATTAAAAATATTTAATATTTAATCAAAATATTTAAATCACAACTCTAATCACTCCATCAGGCTAAACCCAGCACATAATAAAGTGTTCTGTTAATTACAAGAGCTACATTTAAGGGATCAACAAATCCAGTTCACACCTGTTACACTCAGACCACTGACTGTTGAAGTAAAATTCAGATAGAGAGAGAGTTACAGAGAGTTAAAAACTATGTTATTTAAATGTTATTGGCCTCTCATGACCGAATCACTGCAGTAGAGGATACTAAAAATTAACAAAATAAAAAATGACACAATAGACAGTGCACATGTCAGTGGAGGACAATGGTTTTAGTGTTGATTAAACAGAACTGATTTCAGGTGATTTACTGTGATTGAGCTTTGATGAGGGGGCTACACTCTGTGACAGGGAAATGAACTCATTTGCATAATTAAAAATCCTTTACTACAGGTTTACTGATGCCTGACTGAAGACCTTTGAAATGTGAAACTGATGTTCGTGTCCGTAGCATAGCTGATGTCGTTTTGTGTGTATTTATCATTCATTCATTCATTCGTCTTCTACCGCTTTATCCTGCACATGAGGGTCCCGTTGGTGCCAATCCCAGCTGACAAAGGGCGAAAAGTCGGGGGTATACTAATGTCCAATTTGCCCTAATCCCCAAATCTGCATGTTTTTGGACTGTGGGAGGAAACTGGGAGATATCATTAGAACTAATATATTATTAATAATATTAATATGGTGGCATGATGTTAGCATTGTTGCATCTCAGCAAGAAAAGAACAAGTCCGAGTCCTGATTAGATCACAATACAAAGTCTGATACCTATGTTCTGTCACTTGTAGGTGGTTGAACTCAAGTGTGGTGTTTCCATCTCATCTCCATCTCCAAGTCCAAAGAGGGAAAATAAACACCCTTTTCCAGATAGGTAAGAGAAATATATCAAAAATAAATGTGCTTTTAACATATTAACAAGTTTAGGCCAAGATGTTCCAATTTCACTATGAACGTATGAACATTAGTCAACACAACTTAAGTTAGCTTCGGTATCTTACAGGCCACATTTCATTGATCACAAAGCAGCACTATCTAAGTTACAGTGAGTGGTCATTACTCACAGGCTGGCTCTCTGCAGATGCTCCGTGTGTATCATTTCCAGCTTAACTCGCCTGTGGCAAAGCCTAGAAGTTGTAAAGTGCTGAGCTCTGAGCAGCGAGGCCTCCTGGCAGGATTCTCATTACTCACAGTAGTGCACTCGTCCCCCAAACCAGAATGCAAGGGAACAAGTCAAATCCCAGCGCCGCTCGACGCTGCAATGTATCAGCGATATGAGTTCACTTCCCACTCGACATGCTAGGGTTTCATTAGGAAGCACACTAGGAGTCCGTTAAAACAACGTCAAGACGAGGCCAGGGATGAAATCCCTACATGACGGGATTAAAACGTGTACCACGGCTCTCCTTGAAGAAACAATACGGACACTGAAGCAACGTGGAAACAGTGAGGGGATCCATGTGTATAATAAACGGGGAAACTGTGGACATTACTCACTGGCTACTACACATTATTTATCAGGTCTCTAACTCTGTGAGGTAATCATAGATAATTTATGTTCACAAATATGAAAGGTTACATTAGTACACAACGTAAAGTTTGTCAAAATAATAATAATAATAGCATTAATATACACTTCTATACTATCATATATAACATATCTATTTAAGCTCAATAATATGAGCGTGGTTTATGTGTCAGGAAGAAGTGATTGTTTGAGACCTCTGCAGTATACGCACCGCAGCGTGCGAGTCAACCATTTTATGAATAATGAATTGTAATTAGAGCCATAATTGTGCGCTGAAATATTCACGGGTTTTTGCATAATGAGTCCCCAAGATATATCGAACAACAAATGACAAATAAAACAGGGGGGGGAATGTGAACCTAAAAAAAAGTCCAAATGATCCACAAAAGCAATAAAAGGTCTTCGCCAACCGTATCCAGCAGAGAGTTTGAATACACAGATCTGAGAGAGTGACTGATTCACTCGTGCGACTGTGGCGTTACATTCACTGCTGTGTTGTGAACGTTTGGCTGTAATAAGCAGGTTTCCTGTATACGCCGCTGTTGCTGTGCTGGAAATGAATCTGAATGAGAAGCTCTCTGCTGCTCAACTGTCAGTCACCAGGCATCCGGGGTCATAGGTCATGTAAAAGATGACATCTTAATTATAAGGTCACCCCCAGAGACAAACACACCAGCAATTTGGCTTTTGAACATCGTCATTCTTAGTCAGTCTGAACATGGTTTATTGTAGCACTACAGTATTTAGTGGACGGCTCATTTACATATTTTATTTCTTTGAAATTTCAAACTTTTATTCGCCCCTTTGGAGAAAAAGCCCAGTGTGAACATTTGAAACTCACAGTAAAGTCTGGTGCGTCCCCCATTCAGGATAAATGAAATTGAAATGATGTTAAGATATTAATGGAGGTGGAAAGTGATGCACCATTATCTCCTATCCGTGGACTCACTGTTGTTAACTGAAGAATTAAAACATGTTCTGTGAACTTTAACTCTTGGCATTTCTAATATACCAGTGTCTTTTGTCTTGTCTATGGCAAATAAAAAAAGTCAACATGTCATAATTTTCAGTTCAAATAAAGCGTTTTATCAGAGTTTGGTGAAAACTCTAAGGCAATGATGTAAGCTGTCAAATGTAATTTTTATTGCTGCAGAGGCTGAGAAATAAAGGTGTCAGTAATGTCATTTCATCAATCTTTTATATGTTTTTTAAATAAATGCAGCTTCAAAAATTGCTGTGGAGAAGAAAACCAAACAAAATGCGTTTTTATGAAACACATTTCACCGCCCAAACATTAATTTCAGAGGTCCCTAAACATTTTGTTGGTCACAACATTAAACGTGTATGTTTTTTATTTGGCACTTAAGCCTTTAACAAAGCAGCAGAAATGAAACAAAGAGAATACGGATGTTTTTGTGAAGGATTGTTTTAATTAAAATTCTACAGTAGGGAGCAGTGATAGTGTTCTAATATTTTTTTTTTAAATAATGTTTACTGTGAATTGATTGATACTTTACCTGCACAATATTTGAAAGGCCAGGAACAAGTGTGTCTCCTATTAAAGAGGATTTGAATGAACATTGTATGTATATCATATCATAGATGGTCGAGTTGGCTTTTCCTTTAATAGTCTGAATGTTTCTGAAACTGAAACAAATCCAGCACTCTAACCATTCAGCCACGGACGAATAATTAGAGGGAATTTGTAGTTTTTGCTGTTCAGGGAATCCTAAAGGTTATCAACAAGCATTGATAAGAGAGACAGAGCGCAGGGTTGTGTGAGAGAGGAGCACTGAAGAGGAGATGAGCCTCAGCCTGAGTCTGTTTGACATTTCTGTCAGAACTGGTATTTGAACTGCCGGGAAAAGCTCTGACAAATGCCATGACTGTCACAGGATCAATTTTAATTACACCTGACCGGGTCTTTCAGGGGCTCAGGGATGAACTTAATTAGCTCGCGAGGCACTGACCAGTTTGGTTGTTGGTTGGTTCGGGCCTCACCGTTCCTTCTGTGGCTTTACACGGTCCGTGTCTCACTGACGGAGAGAATTATCAAACGAGGGGAGAGCAAATGCATTCGCAGGGTGGCAGAAATACAAAGTGCCCCGTTAATGTTTGGTCGCTGTACAAATGTTGCCGCTTTGCACCTACACAGTCGGCGGTACGATGTGTAGAATGGGCACAGATGGTCTGCTCGTGCACAAAGTGAAACAGATTCCTCTTCTGAGACACATTCTCCTGAAAAACCTTTTTTTTTTTTTTTAAAGCAGTCTGCTCTACGATGCCTACGCCTACCAAAGAAAGACTGTGTCAGATCAGGCAGACTCACTCCTTTCACATTTCAGCCATTTCATATAATGAAATAAGTTTTGAATTTGTGCGGAAAAACTGAAGTACAGAGTTGTCTGCAGGCAGTAAATGTGTCACTGACACGCCAATTTCTGCAGCAGCACACTGACGACTTCAGATAATTCTGAGAGCAGAGTATCCCACCAGCTATCCCCCGCATAAATGACGGGGCCAGAAAGTTGATGAAGTGGTCGGTTCATTTTAATGAACACAAAGTCATCTGAGTGGAAGGTGATTTTAATTAAAATCGCCTTGTGTTTAATCATTTAACACATTCAAAGGAGGGAAGGGGGGGGAGAAAAAAAAGTACATTTGAGAGGAGATAACCGAGGTAAGCATTTGTTCAGTGAGTAAGTCATTCGGTTTCCCTGCACGAGATTGTCTGTACGACGATGTTGCTGCTTTTGTGACATGACGGCATTTCCCCATCTCCTTTGTTTTATCCACAAAATCTCTGGGCTCCATGAAAGAACAACCACAGAGTGTTATTGTTCACTCATGACACACAGTTCACACTAACCAACATTCATTTAAAAACAACTGAACTGCAAAGACGCGTTGAAATAGTCATCGTCAAATGAGTCTGCGCGGTACTGCAAACGAGTAAAGTGAGATGGCAGCAGACTCTAGGTTAAGGAATTGACCCCGATTCTCTGAAACAACAACAACAACGACATCAACACAAACATGATTCGGTGCCATGTTATACCAAAAACCAATAATTTATTATCACTTCTTTTTTGCAAAGTTCACCATTAGCACACATTTTTACTTGGCTACAAATGTGCCAACTACGCATTACTTGAATCAGACATTTACTCAAAACAAATACTGGGATTTGTTTAAAATTGAAATTTACAATATTTCAGCAAAACAATATTGGGCGTTTGGGAACGGTGTACTGTACAAGTAACTGAACTGTAGCGTGAAGGTAGTCTTGTGTTCTGAGTCCTGCTCAGTGGCAGTCATCCAAACACCAGCGCGTGACTGCCAACATAACTCTGTAAACTATAAAATAGTTATGAATGTTTCCTGTTAAATTAGGAAAAGTATGAATAAGGCTGCGTGATACCGCTCGGTTGCTTTAGTTTACCGTTTGTGTATGAAATCATGTCGCCACACACCGCTGTGTCAAGGCGACGCATGTGGAGAGTAAATGTTTGAAAAATACTAGTATGTAAAAGGCATGAGCAGCTCCATGATCTGCTTGAATATGTAGAAAATGTTCAAAAATATGAGTGAATATAAAATATATTATCCAAAGCTGTAACGCAGACACACAGGACACGACAATCGTCCCCGCAAAATGAGTTTACCACTTTTAAGATGTGCTTTTAGAAAACGTCTGATAATACGTTTAGAGAATTTTATCATAGTTTGCTGCTGGCCGAAAATCAGCGATCTCATGCCGTGTTTCCACTACATGGTCCCAGCTCGCCTCAGCTCGGCTCGGCTCGGCTCGGCGCGATGTGGTTGGTTTTCCATTACAATAGTACCTCCTCAACGTGGGCGGAGTCATCACTGCGCGGCCACGACTTCATTTTATACACGACACACACACACAAACTAGTGACGAGTGACTTGTAAAGCAGTTATTTTGTGTCTTTTTAACTGATCTACAGTTCGGCTCGTGCCTCCTCGTGTGATGACACTCTCTGACCAATCAGTGGCCGGCAGTCCGACAACGTCACGCCGAGTACCGGCTCAGCTCGCTTGGAACCTCGCCAGAGCAGGTACTAGAAAAAGTATCAGGTACTATCGCTGATGGAAACGCAAAATAACCGCGCCGTGCCGAGGCGAGGCGTGCTGGGGTCTAGTGGAAAAGGGGCTCAACACCGTGACACGCCAGTTTATGTTACTTGATAAAATAAATTATGGTTTTGAAACACACAAAAGCATTCAGTGTTACCTCGATCTGTATTCATGTTACTTGGCCCAATGTGTGTTATGATTTAAAGTAGCCGACAATTTTAACCTTCGAACACCACGACGTTTTCAGCTTCAAAGACGCTCACACAACTATAATTGATACGGTTACAACGTAAATATGAAAATAGAATTGAAAAGATACATGTCTAGTGTGGAGTAATAAAATAATTATATTGTCGTAACTTTATAGAAAAAAGGTTTTTTTGTTGAGTGATGTGAAAAAGAAGACTGGGGAAAAAAGGTGAAGAAAATGTCATAAACACCACCGATAAATTCTTTACAAAATGCTTTTTTTTGGATTACAAAGTGTGAAAAATATTCCTATTGTCCTCTTAAAAATGCCACATTGAACGAGGCAAGTATATTATACCGCATGGGGTAGAATGTGTGGTTTTTATTTTTATTTTTATACAGTAGTGACTGATAGGAAGGCATTGTGCACCTTGGCTCCCTCTGGGGCTTTAGTCCCGTGAGTCATCAGCTCCTGGATCGTCATCCAGTTGTCAAGGATTTTCTTGTTGCGTTTCTTCATCATCTTCTTGTGGCTGAGCTCGATGATGCTGACTTCCTTGCGACCCTCGCTGCTGCTCTGCGGATTCTCCTTCAAACTCTCCAGACGACTGCGCTGCATGAACTCCCGTCTTTTCCTCTGTTCTTTTGCTCTGACCAGGTGCTGCTTTCGTTCCTCTTTACTCCAGTACCGTCCCATCTTCATTTCACTCATTGCGTCGTCGTCCGTGGTCATCCCCCCGCTCCGCTCTTCTTTAATCTTCAGGGCTCGCTCCTTCAGGATCTTGTCTCTCACAGGTCTCTTGGTGATGTAGCGGGTGCCGTCGCTGCGGATCTTGACCTTCCACTCCATCTTGGGCTCATGAAGGGGCCTCTGAGGCTCTTTGCACACACTGAGCAGGCTGAGCTGGCTCTGAGCGTACTCGACAGCTGAGCGCTGCTGGATCAGCTGCATGTAGCTCTGGTAGTGGCGGGCGTGAGCTGGAATGTTTGTCTGTCTTTGCTGGGAACTGTGGGACGGGGAGAAATAGGGAATCTGGCAAGCATGTGTCCTTTTTAATGTCCCTCTGCTCGCGTCCTCGGCCTGAGTTGTGTGGTCGGACTCAGATGGATTGCTGTGGTCAGGGCTGCTGCTCTTGCCTGGGACCGGAGCATGGCATGCTGGGATAGGGCTCAGGCTAAGAGAATGGGCAGTGGCTAGGCTGCTACAGAGGTTCTTCTGGTTGGTGAGACTCACCATCCTCTGGAGTGAGTGCTCCGGAGAGCGGTCCATTGCCAGAGGCGTACTGCGTGAGCTCTCTGCTGTGTTATAGGCACTGGAGCTGTCCTTGTCTGATTTCTCCAGCCTCTCATTAACATCTGTCAACTTTCCCCGTGTGGGGTTGCCATGGAGGAGGCTTTGGTTTTTGGTGGAGGGAGGAGAGCGGCCTGATTCCTGACCTTTCCGAAGCTTGTGGGCCTGCATGATGTTCTGACATTCGAGCTCGATGCTGCGCAGCTCCTCGTTGAGCATGCGCAGCTCGTGTTGTACGCCGCCCTGCTCCACCTTGCTGCACTCAATGGTGCTGCGGCGGCTGTAGAACAGATCGTACTCGCCACTGTTACGAATCTGACACTTCAGCTCCAAGAGCTGCTGAAATCGATCACCTTCCATCTCATCATCGTCCTCGTCCTCTTTGTCCTCCAGCCGCGTGGAGCCAATGGTACAATGTGTGTCCCGACTGTCTCTCAGGCACTGGGACAGGCGTCTCTGGATGTGCGCCAGGACGTTATTTTCTGAGCTTTCCATTCTGTCTTTAATACTCAACACGCTGTTCTTGTGATGAGGGAGTGTGGAGCAGGTGGGCTTCTCATCCTCGGCTGTCTGAAATGGACAAACAAAAGCAACCTGAAACAATCTGAAATACACATATAAGACCGTTATAGTTTCCTTTAAGTTATTTTGTATTATTTTTGGTTGTACTGTTTCAAGCACCTTTTCAACATTCAAGGACACTTTACAAGGCTATACATATACTATGCCATCCGGTAAAGTTTGCTTTTGAATCACAACACAAACAGGACCTAATGTGCCAAACAGACTGGCACAAACGTGTACTATTACAGCTCTACTATTTGCAAACAAAAGCATTTTTACAAAAATTTTATTATATATTTGGACGGACATTATTATTTGTGAGGACAACCTAGCGTATGCTAATTGGACTGCTGCAGTTGCTCGTAAACATGCTATCACACTTCCACAGTTAACATACTTCAGCTACAAACATTGTGACCCAGTCTTATTGTAATGTCATTTTATGATTTATTTCCCTGGTGCAATGAGGAAAAAAAGAAAAAGAAAAAAAAAAGAAGTTACAAATATTTGGTTCAGCAAATCCATTCCGCATTCTCCATATGCTGTTTGCTGTTGTGTGTATATTCACTGATATCCAGCACCACCACTTCAGGGATTTTTCACTTCTGTTGTCTTTGAAGTCCCATTAATATGGATTTATGGATTTTTGTGGCATGTTATCATTCAAACAAAAACAGAATTTTAAATTATGATTACTAATGTTATGAATTTTCGAATGGTTGACTGGCTCCCTACCGTACATATACATAATCATTATTCCGTTTTCATATTTCAAAGGGCAATGCTTGTTTTTGCTCAGTTTTGTAAGAAAAAGTCAATGACGGGGTTTGATTCCATCGCCGCCATTGGGCGAGATTGCGAGTAATCTCATGGAAAAGGTTTACATTGACTGTGAATAACGACCGGATTCTGTCAAAGCAATTAATGGTCGGGCGTGATGGTATGATGTTGAAAATGCTGAGGGTCCTGGGATCTGTCAATTACGAGACGGATACCTTAAATGACACCTAATAAACTTTTCACAAAAAGCCAGATAATAAAGCTTTGGCACTGACTCACTTATCACGTTACAGGTACACAAAGTGTGTGTTTTCTGGCCATCTAACCTGTTCATTCTCCTGTTCTTCCTGCAAGGCAGCTAATTCCATCTCCTCTCTCTGCTGCTCCTCCAACATTTCCATCTTCAGCTGCTCCAGGAACTCACTGTGCTCATCATCCAGCCAGGCCTCCTCCAGCTAGAGGTGAATGGAGAGGGACAGTGTATGACAGTATGTGTGTGAGAGAGAGAGAGAGAGAAACAGGTGAAAGGGGTGAATTTCAAAGTGTATTTGTCAGGGTCTAAAGCTTGTGGCGACACAGTGTCTCAAAACAAATAGTCTGGTGCCTTAATGGTATTTTCTGCTAAAACACCCGGCATGGTTTTGAAATAACAAACTGGAGGCATCAATATGTCAAAACACTGTCCCTCATCTTTAAAACATTCTATTCTATAATCTTAAAATCAAGCCAATGCAATTTAATGGACATAAGACGGGCCACCTTTGACCCATTTCCTCCACACTATCCATCATCCGTTTGCTTGATGCGAGTCAAATGGGATCCGTATCTGAGGACTTCAGATTTACTACTGAGACACATTTAATTACAAAGAGTCTGCTATTGCTCCTGGCTCATCTGCACTGCGGCAGAGTCCCCTCCACTTATTTGCCATCGGCCTTGGGCCTGAACTCACTCCACATTAGCATGCCATTAGCTTTTATGGCTTTGTGTTGGAAGTCAATTACAGTGGCGCTACATAAAAATAAAACATGAGGTGTCTCCACGGTGGCCGCCACTTGGGAGTGGTTGTGGCGGTGGGGAGGGGAGAGGGCTGGCTACCTCAGAGAACTACGTTTCACTCTGAACAAATATCAAGTAAATAAACAAAACACCAATTATAAGTAGTTTTGAGGATTTATCAGTGTGTGTGTGTGGTAAATTCTAACCTGCATCTCAGGTCTGGCAACCAGCAGTACGATGTTCCGACACTCGTCGCTGGAGAGCGCAGCCATTGCTTCTTCTCTGTCTTGAACATCTTGGCCATTAATCTGACGATGACACACAAACACACACAAAGTGAATCGCAAGCGATTTAGGTTTGACCACGGCCATATCTGCATACAGCACAATGATGACGATTTCACCCTCTCCACAACAAAAGACCTTCAGAAAAATGAACGACAATTAAAGTGACGCGAGACAATAAAAGCTCTTTTGTTGAGGAAAGTGTGAACACTCGCTCTCTAATACGAAGCAGGGCCAGAGATTAGGAATGGAACAGTGGTCGTGGACCGACGGAGCTGTTGTATCCGGCAGCGTACATACATCTAGCCGTACAATTAACTGGCCACTGACAGGGGGCGTCCATCTTTTTGTGGGCAGACTAATGGCCCTGTCACTTCTGGATAATAGCGCCAGAGCACTGGTCTGCCTCACGAACACACACCCACCTTCTCCTGGTTTAATTCAGTCACACGGCACATGGTGGACCCCAGAAGACAATTAGATTAAAAGTGCTTATGCATCTGCCCCCTGCATCTAATGAGACAGTAACCTCTCATAACGCTCTACTGTACTGTAAACACATTTTCCTGCATTGAAAACCAGACTTAATATTAATTTGTGATTCATCTGCCATATTTATTGACAAGATAAAATGTGAACGGTAAATAGGTGACAAAGCCAACGGTCTTGATAAAGTCATAACACTTTCTTCACACGTAAATTATATTTTTTATTTTATTTAAAGTTTTTTGAAGTGTTGCTTCCGACTGTAAACACAGCTGTCAATCACAATGCACGTTGTTAATGACATAACATCAAACATATTCCAAATATGAAATGTGCACAGTAGGGAATGTTTAAAGAAACTCCTCAAATCATATTGCCTGAAGAGGTGAAGCTCTCCTGTCTTCTCTATGTTCACTAAATGAACAGCAGCTCATGATCACCGGATGCTGACTTCACCTGTTTCTTCCCATGAAGTATATTTTGTCTGTTCCTTATTACATATATGCTTGATCATGTCAAAATCATTCATAATTTCATCACTGATTATGTGCAAAGGCTTCAAGAGCTGATATTCCCAGGAGGTCAGAAGGTGACCCAAACAACACGACTTTCTAACATGTTGCAGTATTTCTGTGGTCAAAGCAGTAGTTGTGTACCAACAGTTCAGCTTCACATTCAAAGCTGAGACCCAAACTCAACTATGACAAACAATAATCAACTACCAAATGGACTGAGGCAATGCTGTGCTGCGGTGCCCTTCTTCCCCCTCTAACATTCATAGCGGGGGCGAGTTCCCCCTTTAATGTGCTGCCATTAAAAATTAATAGGCTTTCATGCTGGGGGACAGTGGTTGTGTGTGACAAAATAAAAGCCGATTTTATGATTGAAATTAATGACAGTTTGGAGCTGGGGGTGAGGTGGCGGAGAGGTTGTGTCCTACTGTACCTGTAAGATGCGATCGCCCTCTCGGATGCGTCCATCTTTGGCTGCAATGCTGTTTGGACTGATCTGTCAAAACAGGAGGGAGATAATTCACCTTCTTAAACACTTTTTTTATCTTCATTGAGAGCAATGTTTTAACTCATTTTAAAGACACTATTAACAATATGAGCAACACACGATCCATTGATTTTAAAATGCTTTTTCCTGCTTTTGCCGGGTCAGTTTTTGAAGAAAAAGCCCGAACAACCTGAGTTATCGCCGTAATCATTTAACTCCTCAATTGTATGCACCTCAGTAGCTACATCCTGGCAGGTTGATGGAGTGTAAGCCTCTGCATACAGCGACTACAGCCCATAACTCAACCCAAATACATGATGCACCTGCTCCTCCCATAACAAATGTTAGTGAACAAGGGGGCAGGACACTCTTTCATTGGCCAATCAATCAGTATCTCCAATCAGCTGGGGTCTCTGGAGATGGTGAGCTGCTGTGGCTCTTCATCTTCATGATAGTCCACTCCTACATAGAGGACCACTCATTTAAGTGGGGGAGGTCACCGGACAGGAAGAGGGGTAAGATTGGAAAAAAGGGAAAATGAGGGCAATGTTTCTGTGAGTTTCTGTGAGTAACAGTCTACAAACAAACACTGAGGGAAAGGACAATAGAGGAGAAGGTTAATAGTTAAAGACAAGCTGAACATATTGATGTTCCGATCCATTTATAGGATCTATAGCAGTGTCCTGGTTTTATGGCATCAATGGTACAATCACTGATTATTATCATGTTTGTTTATTTCAAGTGATGGATACAATTGCAAATTGAACTGTTACAGACACATGTTAGTCCTGGTCTGACCACATTTAGAAACCCACACTCATTTTACTCATCGAGCAACTGTAATTTCTGTTACAATACTGTCTAGACATGCTTTTATTACTACCCGTCTAGACTATTGTAATGACCTTTCTGTTGGGGTTACTCAAGGCTCCCTTTCTCGCCTTCAGCTTGTCAAGAATGCTGCCACATCTCCTCCAATCTGGTCTCCCTCTATTGGCTCCCAGTGTGTTACAGAATGGATTTTAAAATCCTTTTATTTG
Source organism: Solea senegalensis (assembly GCF_019176455.1). Lineage (NCBI taxonomy): Eukaryota > Metazoa > Chordata > Actinopteri > Pleuronectiformes > Soleidae > Solea > Solea senegalensis. The sequence continues at coordinate 11,906,095 of NC_058030.1, read as the reverse complement.
TGTCTAAATAGTATTGTTCCGTGCTACCTCTCTTGACATGCAGCAGCCATAAAGTGCCTCTGCGGTCTCTAAGATCAGCTGCTCTTAGTTGTTCTTAAATTGCAGCTGAAGGTCAGAGGTTGCAGCCCCTAAATTAATTAATTAATTAATTAGTACTGTACATCACTTTGGTCAACTGCTATTGTTTTTATAAATAAATTGGATTTGAAATTGACTTAACAATTTTGATGCAGGACTGTGTCCTAAGAAGAATAGCTACACAAAACTGTGTGTGTGTTGTGTCACATGATTTATATATTGCTTAAGAGGCAGACAGGAAACTATAGCAGAGCAAATGAAATTTTATTTTCGTTTAATACTCCCGTACGGGACTTTCTATGAAAGATGTGTCCAATTTTGTTTGATCAATAAGATAAAGGACTGTTACGTGATTGAAAATTGCTCCCTTTTACTGAGGGAATCTGATTCAGCTGCGATGATATTCTGTTACAACAACAGCGTATGACACACATGTAAATGTGAGACTTCAAAGAAATGGAATTTAAAGAATCTGTAGAATATGCATAAATTATATATTTTTTTCTAACTGCATATATGATGCATATTTTTACAGCATCTCCTGGAGCAAGGCAGAGGGGAAAAGATAAAAGAGCAATGATTCGGTCTTAACTCCAATATGAAAATGTGAGTGCTTACTCAGGGAAAAACAAGTTGAAAGATGAAGAGAATAAACACGTTTAACTCGTTATTAAATTCTCTCGTCTTGCACAGAAACCTTTTCACTTACCTCGCTGACATAGATGGCTACATCCTCCTCCTCGTCCGTCCTGTAGCACAGAGTCAAGCCCAACTTCTCTTGGCTGTTGAGTCGATAAAGTTCCACTTCCTATATGTGGGAACACAAAGTCGGGTTAGGTCTGATGGCTGAAAGGTTCATTTCACAGGTTTTGAAGGAGCCATGAGTATCTGCACTTCATTTCATGTCAGTTCAGCCAGGAGTTTACACCATTTCACTGTAAACTGTTATTCAAAATCAAAATCAAGTCAACTGACCACTGAACAACAACGACTTTGAGGTGCAGCTGTTTTGTCAATAAGAAGAAGAAGTAATAAGAAGTGTCCCTCAATTGACCTTCACTTAGAAACATTCTGTAACCTTCAAAAAAGAAAATGATGAAACATAAAACGACAATGGCTACACAAATACATCTGCTTCACTAAAGATCACATAACAATTTTCTTCTTTTGTTTTTTAAAATTGCAAACTCTCCTGAGGTTTTTCCATCATGAGTGTTTGATCATGAAAGATATTCTTGGCGATTGTCAAAGGACCTCAATTGTTTTTCAAGTTGCTGCTTGTTTCAAACTGTTAGACTGTAAATAATATAATAAGGAGCAGAGAGAGAAAAGAACGAGAGTGAAGGGCGACTTCGATCTGTGTTAAAGAACTTCGAACTGTGATTTCAGGCTTGAAAATGTGACGAACTCCAAGCAGTTGAGGGCAGCATCGCACCTCTTAGTGTACAGCCTGCCAGTAATTATTATTATTAGAAGAAGAAGAAACTTCCCGTGAGGAGAGCTAAACAAATTATTGAATTACAAATCAGTGGTAGTCAAAGTTACCATGAGCACCTTGGAAAATAACCTGGTGCCTACCTGGAACACTCCTGGAGGCCAAGTGATATTTCTCTCTCCTGTTCCAGTTTTCTAAATTTAACATTAGGAAAGGAAAGCCCCAGCACTTTTCGTATTTTATTTATTATTATTATTATTATTATTATTATTTTCATGAAATTTTGGAGTGGCTTTTGTGTCCCTTCCTTCAGATCATTGCATGCAGTACAACCCAGGTTGCGTGATAACATGGTTTGTCTGGTTAATAAATGAAACAGATCCCTGGGACCTAACAAGGTCTCTTAAACTTAATCTGGCAACTAACAAGAGCCTGAATCATGAGAGCTGAGCCGCCGTTAATGGACACTGGTTGATGCTGTATTATACTCCTGGGCTATTCAGTGTGGTGCAGTGTCAGAGGAAGTGGGATAGATGCTCAGATGTAGGCTCAAGCAGTCGTAGAATCTCTATAGTGGTAGGATCCCTTAAAGCTGCAAATGTTAACCCTTTAAACATAGAGCTATATAACCTGGGATTTTTACAAAGCTCATGCATACAAGAAATGAGATTTTATTAACCACAACCAGAACTTGAGTGAGTGCCACAGTTCCCATCCGTCTAATAACAGAATCATCCAAATACAACTTTAATCCTCTTCTCCCAGTTTCCCACAGTACAAATGCTGCCTCACACCAAACAAACAGCACACGCTTGCACTCCACCTCCAAATGCTGAAACATACCAAGGGTGTTGGAGGGAATCAAGTGTGAAATGGCCTCTCCTCCCAAGGTCTTCATTAGAGCAGAAACACACCGACTCTCAGCAGCAGGGGTGAGCTGGTTGAGTGGAGCAGAGGGTGGAGGGGGCAGAGAGAGAAATGAGGCAGCATGCAAGGGCTCTGGTGGGGCTCAGAGGGGCCTCACACAAAAAAACAGAGAGATTCATCTCTTCTGTGACAAGTGTGGGTTGGCTAGTTACACGTGTCAAATGTGCCTTGGAAAGGGGGAAATGGGAGAGACTGACCAGGGTTGAATGAGATGAGGGGAAGAAGACGGGGGGGAAAGGCCACATCCACTGCCTTAGAGTCGACACCTGGTGCCCCTGGCTTATGCTTTCAAGCCGTTTATGACCGTCTCCACCCACCCACTTCTCCATACACACTCATAAACACACCTCTTCTTCCCCTGTCACTCATTTCCTCCTACAATTCTCTATCTCTACTTTTATATTGACAGATCATCATTGTGTTTTTGGACCGGGAACATGCTGCTGCTGCTGCTGCTGCTGCTGCTGGGCCACCTAAACATACACTAAAAAGAATAATCCCTGCAAAAACCCTAAGCTTGCACAAACAAGTATACTCAGGAGAGTACACATATAAGCCCAGACACAAAAAAGCTGGAGAAAAACCAAAAAAAAAAAAAAAAGGAGAAATCTTCTGAAGCTCATCGTTTTATCTCTCTCGACAGTCTCCGCCTGACAGGGAGCTCAGATCTTTAATTGACTGTCTCAGAACTGGTGACAACTGCAAATCCCCAGCTCATATGCAAAGAATACGATGTTAAAAAAAAGAAAAAGTGAAGTGGCTTTGGTGCCGACTACCTGAACAAAGTGAGCTGCAAAAATCATACATTAGCTATATTTAAAAATGTAACTAATGAGTATTTTCCCGACCGTGTTAGCAGAAGTGTTAGTGACACGTCCGCTGATGCAATAGAGCAGTCATTGAGGTAATGCAATCTATGGAAATGGTGCACATCCCGCATGCAAATGTGAGGTGAGGAATATCTGTGGGAAATACTGAAATCACGTCCTGGAGACGTCCGTCTAAAAATAAACCACACTAATTAAGTGCTGCTCAGACTGAGACGTCGCAGGTAGTGCATCGTTCTTCATTCCTGCCTCTGTAAAGCAGAGAAAATCATTTAACTGTTTAACACATGTGCAGCCATTTGGCCGGGTTTTTTTTTTTGGTTTCTTGTTTTAGTACAGTAATGTGTGGGGACGACCACTCATGCTCAGATGCCTCAGTCAAAAAGAAGCGTGTGTCTGGGTCCATCAAACACACATTTGCCAATCTCTATCTCTGCTCTTGCCTTTTGATTCTTTTTTTTTTTTTCCCCAGATCCATTTTCCAGGCGCGCTCTGTGCCTCTCAGGCAGGAGATTGCTGCGTGGCACAGGGATGAGAGCTGAAAGTAAATTAATGACTGCGATGGCATGATTAGGGGAAAGATTGGTGTCTCCCATCAAAGCACATTGGGTGATCATAATAATAACACCTTTCATTACCAGTAATAGAAAAAGCAGACACAGATGCATGGATGGCTACCACTGACTTATTTTTGAGCTGACAATGCCATCCGAACTCACACAAACTAATCAAAGGTATGGTTAGTTACAGGCTTTTGTGGCCATATACACATCAAGGAAATGTATGGGTGTTTTTTTTTTATGTGTGGAATTCAACCCTTTAAGACATGGTTTGTGTGTTGCAACAGCTGTGTTGCTTTCTTCTATCCTGGTTGGACAGATAAGGGCAGTGACATTCTCCCTGTCAGCCGTCCATCCTGATAACGTGTATATGAATACATGGCGATGGTGGTTTGGGGGACACATCTGTCCACATTCCTAAGCATACGTGAATGTAATCCGTCCCCAAGTCGACTCCTCAGTCTTTAAGCAAACAGACACGACTTATAATGTGTATTTACATATGGATGCCCATGGATGTGAGATCCAATCACAAGCTGTGATAAAAGTGAAGACTACATAACAATATTTGTGATCACGTCTCTTAGGGTGGCTGTTAACACAACTCCCTTGTTAGATATGCACCGCAAAGAACACTGGGATCATCCGCTGTTGGTTTAGTGGAGGTTCCCCACAACAGTTGATAGAAAACGTGAACACGAAAGAAGAAGACTTAACTTATCTTTTTACACTAGCCTTCAACAAGCTCCTTTTTTTATTCCACCCTGTGTTGTGTTTTATTTGCATTTTTGGATCATTTGAAAGTTAAAACAGGGTTTTAACCTCTTGACTCGACCCTTTTCCTATTTTATTCCTTGCGTTGTATTTTACCATTTGATTTGCATATTTTGCTTTATTTCAAAGTTAAAAGATGTTTTTTTACTTTTTGACATTGGACTTTTTCTTTTCTTTCCACCCTGTGTTATGTTTTCTTGTTCCATTTGCTTTTTAAATTTTATTTTCCTTTTATTGTGAAGCAATTTGAGCTACAATCCTTGTATGAAAGGTGCTATACAGTTTAGTTTACTAGTATAATTATTATTATTTTTTACTATGAACCGACAAATAAAACGTTAAGTTGTATATTTCAGAGGCATCTCCCTCTCTTGATTACCCACCAACAGGAACATCAGTGTATTAGAAAGGTGAATTGAATTTAAATGGTTCTTCTGTGACGTTATGTCAAACTGCTTTATCCCACTGTGCCGTTTCATCTAACTAAGGTCATTTAAATAAATCACTTCCCATCACTTTGTGAGCACCTCCGCAGGGAGTAAGGGACTGGATGGGCTCTGAAAAGATTTTCAGCTTTTACCAACACCCCCCCACAATGTTTTCAGTGACGTACAGTAAGTATCTAACCCCACCAAGCATGAAATAAAACAATAGCCACAACGCATACATGCTATAATAGGATTTATTAATCGCAATGAGGCATAAAGAGAGGATTTCATATATTATATCTATTACAACTTGACACTGGATCCTCTCTCCGATCCAAGTGGGTGCACAAATCTCTTCAGATGTGAAGGAACAGCTCAAGCTCAGTTTGTGGAAGGATTCCGAACAAATTCAAATGAAACAAACAGGAGGAGGGAGGGGTGAGCAATCATCATACATCAAACCACACGGAGCCCTTCTGCTGGCAACAGGCTCACAGCTCAATGACTCAGAAATAAAGAATATCAGACCAAAGCGGAGAGCGGTGACAGTGTGTGTTTATCGCTTCCCCTCACGTTTGAATCAGTGTATCTGCATGCGTATCGCCGCGCGTTAAAAGATTAACAGCCTCAAAAAGATCACCTCTCCCACTCCAGCTTGTTACTTGCACTTTAACAAAGACGCGAAAGAGACAAATGTGACTCCCTCACTCACACCTCGCCTCGCTTTAATTGGGTTTGAGGGACCTCTGAGTCAACCAGCCTGAGTTGTCGAGACAATTAACAAATCTCTGCTAACACTGGCACCGTTATAGGAGCAAATCACTAGCGTCTCCTTTTGCTTTGTAGGAAGTGGAGGCGTGCCTTCGCTGCCACTGGAGGCAAGGGATTTTTCAAGCTGTCTGCAATGTGGCTGATCATGTGTTACTGGGTACTGCTCCCCCTTGAGAGTCAATGTGTGCTTGCACCCTTGCACTAACATGTGAGAATCATTAAATATCATGTGCTGAGCGAATGAGTAGACATTTGCTGCAGGCATGCGTTTCATATCTGTACCTATGTGTGTATCTCCACTTTTTTTTGCAGTTTGTTGGTACTGACACAAGACATTAACCATGGTATATGATTGAGAGGGCCTATTAAGATATATCACATAACATAACCAGTGTTATGTGGCTCCAGGGCTCCATTAAAATATCAAGATGAATAACCTAGCAGTGAAAGTATCGGGATACTAGCGCACAGACTTGGGCTTCAGGGCCTCCTGAGCCCTCGGGCCCCTGGGCCTGAGCCCGCGCCTCACTAATCCATCCTTGTGTACATCAATCTATACAAAATGAATCATTAATCCTAGTAGCAAACACTGATGTCATGTGTGACTCTTACCTCATACTCAAACTCTTCTGTCCTCTCTCCATCAGCAGGAATGGGGGAGAGGTAGTCCGTCCCTTCATAGTAATCCTGGTCCATTGTATGAAGAGAATGACAGCTGTCAGGAGAGAGACAGAGGAAGGAAATGGGGAAAGACAAGACACAGAGGGAGGAAGGCAGAGATAGGGAAAGAGGAGGACAGCTGGGTATTAGCAAGATCCCTTCTCCTAATTTCAATTTTATATGTCAATACCGTAGAGTGACAGGATTTCCTTGCCTTTGTCTTTGCCGGAATCCGAAGAATAAAGCGTTTGTCTAATGCTTTTTGTCGATGCCACGAGTGTGTGTGTGTGCTAAAAGTGCAGCCCCCTTGTTAACAGTGTCGCCGCATCATTTGCTCCCTGCTCTCGACAGACTAAACCCTCCACATTGTGCGCTGTTATTCTTATTATGCCTCCCTCAGTCACTGAACAAAACTGCATTGTGAGGGCGTAACAAGACAGGCAGCCGCAGTGCCACACAGGAGCGCCGCGGTGGACGAAAACTTCACAGCGACAGAAACTCCGTTTAACATGTTGAATGATGTGTTCGGGCTGACTCTCGGATCGCTCAGCGCTTGTAAACCTGTCTCGCAAACAATCTTCCATTCAAAAAACCAGCCTGGTAAATGTCAACGCGATTTATGCTGTGATGCTTTCGATATTACACACAGAGCAACATTTGGCAGCGGGAGCCAAGAACACAATTACAGATTTTACAATCCAGCCACAGAAGTAAGAGTGACAAACATTTGCCGTATCTATACAATCTGCTGTATATTGAGTTTTGCACCTGATCTCAGATGAAGAGAAGAAATTGTGAGTTTTATGGGACACATTGATTACACTTGGGCTCGGCCTGAGGCTATAAGTATAGAGCAAGCACACGTTGTACAGTGTTGCCTAGTTTTTTTATTAGCCCATTTGCTTTAATCACCTTCCATGGGCCAAAATGGATACGCCAAGCAGCTCCAATTATGGCAGTAATGCCCCCTGGGGAATTGTACGGTGATATTGTGATAGGATTGTGATCAATTCATGTATAGTATTTCATGTGACATTGACAATAACACACTTTTGATGATGTTCGTAATAATGAGGTACACAGATTAAGAACCAAACCACTTGAAATTCCTTCGCTGCATGCTGAGCAAAGTCTCCAGTGCCAAATGACAACAGATACTCAGGGATGTTTATCATTGCTGGAATTAATTATCTACTGCACTGAACATATTTGGCTCACCAAGCTAATTCTGACTTCCCCGCTCTGTGCTATAAAGCGCTTCTCACATTGCTATTGCCTCATTGTTTCACTCCCAAGAGGTGAAACCCAGATTTTTCTTTATGCTAAAAATTTTCACTGTATTTCCCCTCCGAGACGAACGGAACATAAACCAAAATGAAAGAGGAGAATTTAATGTACCCTATTTCTTTTGTTGTTTTCCAGGAAACCTTCATGTTGCTTCTTAAAACTCTCAGTAGCCTTTTTTTTATCTGCATTTTGTTAACAATAAATAAAAGTATTCATAAAGTACAAAGTCACTTGAGGCTGTGACTGTGAGGGAAATTCAACTGCTTGTATTCTCGGCTTTTGTCACACTTACTGTTTATATTAGGGACGTAGTGATGCATCGATTGGTTGGTTTATAAATCAAATGAATCCATTTTATTGTCTACCCTTAAGAAATCTACCTTGGCCGTTCAACTTTCTGGCATAACCCTGGCTACTTGTTCAAGGAAGGAATCACCAGTTCTGCCACACGAGTGAGCTGCAGCTAGCTCTGATCACTGTAATCGGTAGACAGAACATTCACTACGATATCTGCAACGTCACGTGAAGATATCTGCCATTCAGTTTTTACTCGTCAAAATGACGTCACTTTATGCGGTTTATCATTATAGATATTTCTAATTCCAGTTTCAGACATGTTGTCAGGTTGAAGATATCTACATTGTCCTTTTAAGATACCTTGAATTAAAGTTCAGATAGCAAGAATCAAGTTATCTCGAACTTGAATTGAAAGGAAAGGCAAAGGTGACCTAATCCTGACTAGTAAAAATGTCAAATATCTGTAACCTGTAGTTTTGAATAGTGAGAATGGCGCCACAGATATCTACAACTAAAATGCATACTCGTCACGATGAAATTACAATAAGTCAAAGTCACGTCACAGATATCTGTAATGGTAATTCCATCAAACTTTGTGATTAAATGTTAAAACTGCATGCCATAATAGACACAGAGAGGGAGAGACACTGTGACCACACAGCCACAAACAACAGTGAGCTGCAGATGTGAAGTGCAGCTGATCGTGTGCAGACCGAGCACTCATCTGTAGAGTTTATCCATTCAAGTCCCTTTGAAGAAGGGTTTTGTCTTCTCCTCCCCTTATTTTACGATTCAGTTTCATCTATTAATCTTCAATTTTTTTCTCTTCTCTCCCGTGTCTGGACTCGCTTCACTGCTCAATAACTTCACCTGCACCTTTAAGGTAATTAAAGGTGCATTCAGTTTTATCAAATCACTGACCTGCTCAAAACTTCACAATCTGACTAAGCATTAGTGACTCAAAGAATTATCCACTAACTACACAAAACACATTTCCTTCTGTTCTCACCTGTCAGAGAGAAGGAAGGGACAGACGTCAGGCACGGGAGGGGTCGAAGGGCGCAGCTTTGCCAGCGCCATGATGTGTTCGAAGGTGATGTCGGTCTGAGTGCACACGTCCACCACGTGGATTTCCTGAAGGGGGCCATGGGGTCTGCCGCTGGGGGTCCGCCTGATGACCTGCACCACGACGGGTTCCTTGGCACTGCAAAAGGCCTCCACTGTCTCCTCATGGTTGGACTTGGACAGCTCCTTTCCGTTTACCTGATGAAGACAGGGACAATATTTGTGAGTGAGATGTACATAGATCTGTCTTATCTCTATATTGGTTAAAGGAATACTTCTCCGATTTGCATTTAGCTTTGTATTAGTAGAATAGGGGTGTCAATGGTGGGCACGTAACAAAGGAAAGAATGAAGATATATCTCGACTCAGGGGAAACTGAGGTTCACAAGCACACTTTTTCAACAATACTACCTCTATTCTAGAAATACAACGCTAAATGCAAATCAGTGAAGTATTCCTTTAATATAAAGTGGAGCAGGCAGAGTTAAGGATTTTCTGACAACATTATGTGATCGGACATTTATCTAAAAGCCAGCAAAGAGCCATGGGCACAGTTATTTTTACTCTCAGGAAACTAAGAGACACTGGTCTGGGTTTTTGAAATGTATGTAAAACCTCTCCAATCTACAACGTCTATGACCGATTTACTCTCCCTACATAAACTGTGTAATTCACGCATCAGAACATACAAACACATAAGGACAATGTTGTGCCTTCAGGGCTGTTTTCAACTCTTCTTATGTGCCCAGCGTGGATCCAATCAGGAAGAAATTTAAATTGTTTACTTTTCTCCTTGGATGCCTTTTGGACAGATGATCGAAAAGGAATCTTTGGAAAACACCCGCACACATTCATTTGATGCTGCAGCGTTTTCAGAACATTAGATCAAAGCCAGAATGATCCCCACAACAGCCCATTTCTAACCAAAATGAACTGGATTTTCTGGCAGATTGAAAACATTTTGCACCACGGCTGCCTTACGAAGAAAATAATTGCTTCGTTTAGCATCAATAATATCTGTGAAAGACACCCTATTGGATGGTAAATGCCTTAGAATGTGCGTTGGTACGAAACCTGAAATTAGATAGATATAGATTAGAAGAAGAGTAGCACAATTACACGGGAGCATTTTCTTTGCACAACAAACAGAAATGAGTTCAAATAATAAATAGAAGAATTAAACAGACCATTTACATACACAAGGCAGGCGAACTGAAAACAGTAAAATGCTTGATTCATATGCTTTTGCTTTTTTTTGCAAAACAAACAAACTGCAAGCCTTAATTAGCGTGGAGGCAACAACTCCAAGTAAATGAACATTACAGACACAGGCTACATGTAAATTCCTGAAAAACAGAGTTTATATTTTCAGCCCATAATATTCCACCACTGCTTCTTCAGTTTTACACATGGCTGGGTTTAAAAGATCCCTAGAAAGAGTTTTTTAATGTCTTCATTTTACAGTCTACAGTCTTCTCCCATGGATGTGTATAACCCTCTTTACTATCGCGTGGCTGGCCACATGTGGTCTCTGGCCATGCGAGAGACACGAAACATGGCGGCAGCTCCTATAGTGAAGGCATCGCCAGTATTATTCATGTCCCTGGAATCTGGATAGTTTGAGATTCAAACGTATTCTTCTAATCTCAGGGATTACAGCATGGCTAACAGAACGACCTGCTGTTACCATTTACAATAACAGTATATAGGATATAGAGTGTGTTACTCTTATCCTGGTTCATACCCATTTGTGTGCTTGTGTGTTGCCTGAGTGACGGCCAACAAAACTACACACACACACACACACACAACTTCTATTCTCAGCCTTAACAGAAGCACTATATAACTATGTTTGCTCTTGTTGTGCTCTGACCTGCTCCCCTGCCTTCTGATGTGACCTTTGTTTGTAGTGATGTTGCATTAATCACCTGAGTGGGAGATAAACTGGGTCAACACCACTCCTGTGGAACTGCAGGGCAATTTGAGGGGTGGGGGCGGTGGATGTGGTAAGAGAGCAGCTTTCTTTATCCCCTCTTTCCCTCACAAGTGCTTTATTTGGGCAGTCAGCAGTTGTTAAATACTGCAGTGTGTAGCCTACATTACACTTTAAGTACTGTATTAAAGAAACATGGAGCACTATAATAATTATTATCTAATATAATTCCTTTTACTGTCTCCGTCTTATTTTCCTGCTTGTTTCCTGCTCCGCAGCCTAATCCTGGAACAGGCAGCCGAGTGGAAACAAAGGAGGTGGACCAGACAAATGAGGGAGCCTATGGTGTATGACAGTCTCAGAGAAAAATGATCAAATTTTCCTGCTCTCCCTCTGGTACCGCCGTGTCCAGCCCCAAGCTCCTCCTTCTCTTTCTCCAAGCCTCTCTGCTTGCAAGTCATACTCCGTAACCAAAATGAAACAAGGGTCAACGGGAGACGACTTTTCCCGCGGCAAACACACAATATCAAAAGGCACCATTTCGGTACCTGAATCACAGAACTGTATCGTGCATCACGACAAAAACCCTGCTCCAGGAACTACATAATTGCAGAGGCTTGGACAAATGGACAAAGACAGATGGATACATGGACACACAGACATATGAATCACTATATCCCTCCACTTTATATGCCGCGGGGATAATACGAAAAGGAAACATGTCAGGAAGAAGTGTTTTTCTCGTCTCATTGCTAGTTTTCATGAGAGCCAGATGGGACAATTAATTCCCAATTAACGTGGGAATATTAAGTAGCCTCAACTTGAGCATGAGGGATTTTTCCCATCCTTTTGTGTCCTCTTGGCTGATGATGTCTATCCAGATAAAAACAATTCTTCACTTAGTTGTTTGGGATCCACAGCCATATCTGACAGATGGGAGGGTTTCTATTAGACGGGTTGAATCTTGTGAGATAAGCACTTTAAAGTCACTTAAAACCCCACAAAAGTACGTGTGCCCATAATTGCACTGCCTCCATATAATAGAAGCTCGAACCTCATAAAGTTTCATCATACACATTAAACTAATATCACCTATGCACTTCAAGTGTGCAAATACATATTCACTCGTAAACACCTGCTGGTGAACAGTAGCTGCATCAGATTATTTAGCAGCTGCTGCTGTGGATGTCAAGACTAACACATGATTCATGGCAACGAGCTCCACGTGCAGCATGAATTCCTTTGTTCTTGAACATAACCAAAGTGTTCATTTATGAGAGATCGATCATTTGTCAAGGCAAGTCATCCTCGAGACGATCGCTTGAATGTGAAGTTGGGAGGCAGCGGTTGCTAGGATGGAGTAGCTGGACCAAGACACATCTGCTGGCTGTTTGCACATGGATGTGCTGCAGCTGAATCCAACACCCTCCGCCCCCCCCAGACACCCGCCCACAGCTTTCTGACAACAAATGCAGTCGACCAGCTTAGTTGAGTGTAACTAAAGGATGAAAACTCTTTTCCGCGTCTTAAACATTCTCTGTGGCACAATCCCGTATTGACAAAGACATTGAGGCATTGTGTGCTCGCGACGCAGCCGAGTGCGTCTCCTCTCCTCTCGAGTAAATATCTCGCATCACACTTTAAGCGGTTCTGAGTCATTGCAAGAAAAGAAAACAAAAAACTTCACTTCAAAGTGTCTGTTTCAAAAAACGACGCCCCTACAGTGACACACCGTCTTTAAGGTTCTCTCATCTGTGTCTGATCTGATCATTTGTCCTCCAGGTACGAGGACAACAACAAACACGCAACAACTTCTTTCAGTGCTTTAGTCTCATTAACCTCATTAACTGTAGCCTACCATCAATATCTCCAAAGGCCAAGGGCAAAATGTAGTGACAGTGGTAGTAAAGTAGGGCCAGTTTATCTGTAAAGATGTCAACTTTCAGCCACATGTGATGCTGCTTCTGCTTTGGGACCGTGTCTCTGGCAGGAGACAAAGACACTGCTGGCAGCTTGGAGGGGATTACTGATATAAGTGATTGATGTACCTCTTCTGTAAGAAGAAAAGGCAGCCTTAGGCAGTCTCCTCTAATAGTCCATTAGCTTTTTTTTTTATGCTTTCAAATTGACTGCACACATTTCTTTATGACACACGTAGCCCGCTGAATCTTAATGAAATGTTTCTGCTTTTAATTTTATGGTGTTTATGCTGCACACGAGGTGAAAATATTTGTTTTGCTCATATCCCAGTTAAAATGGAAATGCGGCGCATTGAATGAGGCAAGGTCATTCTTTGTACTGCTGCAACACTGACAAATAAATAAAGGCTTTCAGTGGGGAAAAGAAAATAAAGAGCATCATACACAGACACATTTACCCAGTGCATCTAACACTAGGTGTTGTGCTTAAAGAAGACCTATTATGCTCAATTACAACTCAATATTTTTTATTCCGAGGCTTGACTAAAGAGGCCTTGAATGGATTTACAATGCGAGAACACTCTTTATTTATCTTCAGGAGAATGACACGTTAATAGACGAGGGCTCCTTCAAAGTTCACTTTGTTCTGCACCTGCAAATACCACCTTGCATTCTTAGCAGTGTGGGGTTCTAAAAAATGTGTTCAATAGCACAATTGAAGGGAAATGACAACTTGTCAAATTCACCTGCAAATGGTTGGACTAAAATCTGATAATGAGAGTGGACAGAAGCAGCAAATATGTCTACAAATAATTATGTTCCTGTTAATAGTTGCTTGTGTGGGAAATACACAGTGTTCAAATGCCAACTGAAATGGGAGCTGTTGTAAAATGTATAAACCTGCAGTCAGTAATTTGCTTGTGGTGGTGGAGCAACAGTTCTGTGACAAGCTTCCTCTAGAGGCACAGGAAAAGTTAAGGGTTTAACTCCCGCAAGAATTACTTTTACATTTGTAAAACATTTCGACTAAAATACCTGACCTGATTTTTCTTCTTCTTCTGTATGACAGAAAAATAAAAGCCAAACAAGTCTCCCGTGCAAAACTGCAATGACGTTTATGTGAAAGTTGTAATGTCTCGGCACTTTTGCAGGTGCTGCTATAGGTGGATGTTATTAAATCTAAACTAATTACCAGCTAGCTGTAAATTCATGTTAATGTACAGAGATGAAAGCCCATATTCTGATCCAACTCTTGGCAAGAAAGCAAATAAGCATAATATTCTCAGAATGGTGAAACGTTTTATTCTTTCCTCCACAGGTTTTCTATGATGTAGCTGCAGGGAAACACGATTTTACATCTGTGGGTCCCAGTAGATCAGCCGGATCTGAGACCAGCCCATCTGGCACCAATGTCATCTTCACTTAAATATTCACTTAAATCACCTTGCTTCCCCATTCTGATGATGTGTTTGAACTTAAGCATGTCACATTGAACCTGACTACTATGTAGAAATGCATCGAGTTGCTGCCATTTGATTAGATATTTACATTTCAGTTGGAAATCAGTAATGCAGGTATCTCTAATAAATCCTGATTATTATTATGCTGCAAATGCACTGACCGGTGAGACAGGTGCTCCTCGCTGCTGCCTCGCTGCTGCACTCTGCCTCCTCTACTCCAAACAAATGACCCACATCCTCTACACTGCAGCTCCAACATCAGCGTGGTGCAATTCCATCGTGCACAATGTGAAACTTGATTTGGATTTTTACACATAAAAAAAACTATAAAGACGGAGAAATGAAACATTCAGTTGAGAAATGGAATTAAGGCGATTCCCAGTGATGGAGGGATGTGAGCATGGCTGCTACTGTACCTCATCCCGTTGGTGAGAAAACTGCTTCAATTCCTTTTAACACCCAAATGTCTCATTTCAATAATAACTGTCAGAATAAAATACGGGCCACGGTCCGTTACAGTGCAGCCCTTATGACTGCATAAATCACTCACAGACTATCAGTGCAACTGTCTGAGCGACCCAAGCAATGCATTGGTGACAGGAAACAGGTAGGGGGAGAGAGAGCGACAGGGGGAATACCCTCAGCATCTCTAAATGAACCAATGTACAAGCCTACAAACCCCTCTAACCACATAAAACACACTGCACAAAGCCCTTGGGCTATTTTTCACATTTAAGGTCCTGCACATTGCCATTGAGGTTTTATGTGCGCAGAACATTTGATGAATTCTGCCAATTTTCTTCTCAGAGCAACAATCTTGCCTGGACGACTCCCTTTATTGCGAAACTCATTCAAAGTGCATTGCCTCTTTTAATCTCCCCTAAAATTCATTGTCCACCTTGTAACACACATTTAATGTCCAATCTTTTGCCATGTTCTCTCAGTACAAGGACGACCGTTATAAAAGGACAAGGGCTATTTACCCAGCCAACACAGAATGTCCAATGTGACCGGTGCAGCTCATGCATGGATCTACCACCATCATTGGTGTTTGAAAGTAAACCCTCTCCTTTACACCCGTCTCGTCTGCTTTGTTGTGGCTAGGGTCACCTTTAATGCCTTCCAGGAATCAGATTACTTTTCAGTAACTCTGATTATAGACTAAGAGTTAGCCTCTATTTTGTCAACACTTTATTTACTTCACTGTCATAAGCCTCCTTTCTATAAAGCAGTACAGTGCAGTTCAGCTGTGGTGCAGTTTGGAACACCACACCTTGATTTGACTTTCCACCGTGGCGTGTGTGGGCCAAATATAAGTTACATCGCTATTTGTGAAATATGCATCATATACCGAAGTAGCCAATAACGACTGCTTTAAGACAGCAAGGGAAGTTCAGCTTCCTCTAAAATGTACTGTGTTGTATTTACATTTCAATACTACTGTAAAGGTGTGCTAGAACACAATTAAAATGTGTCACTAGTTTGTTCAGAATCAGTTGTTCGTCACCGATGATGGATCGTCTTACGTGATTTTCGTAACAGTCTCCGCATTAAAACCACTTGAAGCTCAGCTTCAACGGTTCTCTATGGATCGACACAGAATAGGTTTTTTTGATTGGACAAAGGCGGCAAAAATGTCACTTCCACGGAAGCTTAGCTTCTCTGGAAGTCAACGAAGCAGTTGTTGGGTGTGGACGCTGGGCTTCTGCATGATGATTGGAGGGACTGTCTGAAAGGCAGAACCAGTTTTGGATCGACAGCGGTGCAACAGAGTCCTGTGTGGATTGTGGAAGAGAAGTCTGTGTACAAATAGCTGGTCACTGTATGTTATTTGCTCTGCTATATAGCCAATTTTCATTTGTACATATACACCGTGAATATAAATAAATATAAATAAATATTATAATAGCATTTCAATTTCGTATAATTATTGCATTTCCTTCCTGTCCTAGTTGTTCGTCAGCAGCATTTATGTATAAATAACTGGCCCTGAAATGAGCTTCCCCTGTTTCAAAGACCAGCAGCAATCACTACTGTAAGGAGCAACTGACAATAAATTCCACAAAAAGAAAGAGGTCCAATAGGGGACATTCATTATTCTGTGTTCTTTCTATTTGACATATGTCTGTTTATCATGAGAAGAAAAAAATATATATTTTCAAAGAGGGCTGCTGGCATCGAAGAAAAACACAGCCATTTCTGCAAGTGATGATTCTGTGTGGACAATCAATGGACTGCAGTGTATCTAGCATGACACTGGAAATGCCCATGAACTAGAAGCGGATACCAGTTTGGTCTGAGTGACTTTTTGGGAGCCTGCTCTGGTTTCCTGTGTGTCTTTTCCTTTAGCTGGCTTTCAGCTATAAGAATTGGAGTGTGTGTGAATGGCTTCTCAGGTGTTTCTAATTGGCTACATGCACTGACTGGGACTTAACATGAAGTGGAGGTAAAAATGAAGGTGGCTGCTTGCTTGTTAATATATTAGGTGTCATTTTCTATTTCAACATGTTTGAATTACAGAACAGGTGACACGTGGGTGTTAAGGATGTGGTGTTGGGTGCTGGCATCTTTGAAGGAGCTGAGCCGAGTGGAAGGAGGGTAACAAATGAATTTCCACATTGACTTTTAATAATGCAATTGACTTAAGGCAGATGAGACTGAGTGTCTATTGTGCTGCTCATGAACAAACACTTAATCTGAAATCTTAATGTTCCCCAATTCGTTAGATGTGTCAATTCTGCTTATAATCACCTCCCCATTAAATAAGATCAATACATCATTCCATCATCATCATCATCATGCTGTAAGTGACTGAATGCATGATACTTGAAGCATCCTATTTCAGCTGGACTATAAAAAACTCTGCGGTGGATTTGTGCGGAGAAATTAATCAGCTTGTTCAAGGTTAATGGCACATGCAGACTATATTTGTTAAAGAGATTTAGAAATGCACAGTTAATCTCCGTGCTTAACTTTGAGATCTTGGGGCGAGTTTTTACACAAAATAGAGAGAGAAATTGAATTAGAGTAAAAGCGACACTTGGGTGGATGAAGAACTAATGGATGAACAGCCTCCTCCTTGATGATAACTGGTAATTGGTTTGGGGGAACGAGAGGAGATGGGGGGGCGGGGGGGGACGGTGGCAAGGGATTCTTTGTGCTGTGCAGATCAGCAAAATGGCCTGGCTGGTGTAAAAAGAGGTTGTAAGGAGTAATGGTGCCATGCATATGCTGACTGAATCAAATCAAGTGGGCACTGCCATGGAACACTTCTTTATGCACCGAGAGTGAGCCAGAGAGTAGCTGCGGCACATGAAAGACAAGTACAGTATTTTAGAAACATAAGGAAAAATGCACCAAAAAATGAACAAAAACATACCAAAGTGCAAATCACTTCCACTTTCCTCCCTTTCTGCCGTTAACAAAGACAGTGCCATTTCATCTTTATTTCAACTTTGCTCTTGGTTTTGGTTTAATGCCGATCAGTAATGATCACACAAAGCAATAGCTAACATCTGGTGATGAGCACCACTGGCCCAGCAAAGTGTGATGGGGCAAGAAATACAACCGTGAGGATAATGAGGCAGGTTGTAAACAAGCTGTTTTGGGAAGTGGGGTAATTTGCTTTGAGAAATACTACTCTCATATCGGTCCTTTAAATGTGAGGCTACAGCCATTTTCTGCTGGTGCATCCCCCTTGATCATTCATCACGACAAACGTTTTTTATACTTCCAGTTTTATACAGATTAAACAAACACAATATGACACCTAAATTAATGGGCTAGCAGAGACGCTAATTTAATGACTGAGAACGGCACGAGGCACGCTAGTGTTTACATCTCAAGTCTTAATGGAAGGCTATGCTAAGCTAAGCTAAGCTAACCACCTGCTGGCTGTGGCTTTACATTTCACATGTGGCAGGATCTTCTCGAATATCAATGTGCATTTCCTGTCTAATGACCCCTCTCACCCATTATATTGTATTTATATTACATTATATCTGCTAATAAATACATAATCTATCAGCAGGTGACATTATGTATCCTCTATTTATTTATTTCCTGTAAAAATTTACAGTACACATAAGATGACACGAACATTTAATGCTGAAGGTCCAGTCTCATTTACAGTAGGTGGACTTTGAAGGTGGTAAATTGTTTCCTTCACATTTAATATGCTCCTCCTGGCAGCAGAGGCAATTAGCGCCTGATAAGCACTATGTACATGAAGCCGTACACTCGTGATCACAACAAAGGCGTCTTATCCGACTTCCCCCTTCCCTCCCCTCTCCAACTGGCTCTTTGTCTGTGAGGCTGTCACATGGTCACTGGTTTGGGAATGAGAGCTGAGGTGAGACGGTGGCATGTGGAGCTTTGACGGTGAAATAATAAACTGGGAAGGGTTTGAAAGGTCAGTCAGGACCCCTGCAGCTGGCCACTGATCTGCCTGTTAGCCATTAACTGACACCCAGTTCAGGTGGGGTGTCAGGAAAGGAGGGAAAACAGGCTGGGAAGAATAAGAAATGAGGATGGAGGGAGAAAACAAGTAACCAAGAAACCACTAATTTTGTTTATATTATGTGCATCATGGCTGCTTTCCTCAGATGCAAATTGAGTCATTTGTGTCCCATAGCAAACAACCAAAGGACTTGACAGGAGAGCAGACTTGTACAATAAAGGTTCTGTCACTTCTGCCATTGTCAAAGTTGGCAAAAAAGACCAGGTGATGATGATGGCATGAGACAAGATGGATGAACTCACATGAAAGGTTTCTGTGTACCACACTTCCCCTCAAAAAGGAAAACAAAATATTGCAGAGAAAGCGAAGCTAGGTGAGTGTCTGGCAGGTAAATTGCTGTTGTTATGGTGAAATGTCAGTTTTATGGATTTGGAGGATTATCAGGGCCCTCAGTGAGTAAATGCATGTTTACTCAGGCTTAGGCCCTCACTGACAATTCACTGATTTGACAAAAACACGTGAACAGCAGCAGTGAAACATATTTCACTATAGAGCTGCTGGAAAGTGTATAAAATGATATATATTTTTTTAAATGTAAGAGGACACAACAAACAGATAAACGAATGCCTCAACACAAAGGTGATCCCAGCTCAAGGACACTGTGGTAAATAAGAGCCAAACTTTCAATGAAAAGCAGATGTTCAATTAGGACAGCATTCACAATGAGACAGTGATGAAGTTGCTGATGATAATCTTATCCTTGTACAGAGCAGAGGCACAATGCATGATTAGAAGGAGGGACGTTATCTTGGAAGAGTGATCACAAGCATAATCAATCCACACCAAGGCTCCCCATTGTGTTGCTCATGGCACCGCGAAAGTGCCAGCAAGAGGTTGGTAAAGTCAATGTCTCTGGCTTTCTCTCACACCACTTGAGTCTTGCTCCTTGTCAAGACCTCAAGTCAATAAACAAAAGGAAGTGAGCGGAAGCTCAATGCTTCCCACTGTGTCCTGATTACACAGGTATTCAGTTTGCATGTGGTTGGGTGGTTTTAGTGGGTGTTTCACTCAGATGATCTTCCGTTTAATTTAATTAAAACTTGATCGCAGAGAAAAGACCCCATATCATGAAAATGGGTTCTGGAGGTGTAAAACTTGAAAAACATGAAGTTTTTTTCTACTGCCACTTTATCCCTATAGGTCCCTTATAGAGCTGTCACAGTTAAATAATTTGACCGCGATAAATAAAAGTGGTTTATTACCATGATATGTGATATTACCTCTGTCTTCCCTCTCTAATATCGTTTTCATACAGCGTGATTGTGTAAAGGCCCGTTTTCGTCCGTTTTACATCCGTCCATCCCAAACGTTATCTCGAAAAGGGCTTACTTTTATTGTCCTTGATGTGAAATAGACTTAAAAAACAAGCAGATTTCGTGGTGGTGGGACGAAAACCACTAAATGTAAGTCGCATTCCTCGTTGGTGTTGCCGATAAGAGAGAGCGATGATGTGCGGCATTTCCAATATCTATATCCGATACACCTATTTATGTCCGAGCACCTGGCAGCCAGTCACTCTCTGTTTTCTGGCTGCAGCTTCCTTCTTCATCAACTTCCTGAATGATTGGATTATTGACTCTATACTGCCCCCACAATTTCTGGTGGTATGGCTCATTCCTCCATTGTGCGCCAAGCAGGGCAGCTTAAAATGACGGAATACTACAAACTTCTCTGTCTCCTGTTTATGTCGTTCACTTTCACAGTGTTTGATTTCACCCATATCACTGGGAGGGAGAGTAGCCATCACTGCTAAGCTAATTGATAGGCTAGGATCGTGACCATATGTGAATGAGCTACGTAACTTCATCATGATGCTGAATCTGTTGGACCTACCACTCAGATCCACTTTATCATCTACTTTGGAGTGGGAGGTTGGTAGTTCAATCCCCAGCTGCATGATACCAAAGATGAGAAAATGTGTACCTGGAGCTTTAAAGGAGGTGTAGATAAGGTACACTGCAAATAAAGTAGTGTTCAATCCTAGTCAATTCGTGCTGCAGAAATTGAAGATCGGTTCTGTAAAAGTAAACTTTCTTGAAGTAAAATTACCAAAGAGAGCTTGGTCAGGGAGTGTTGTCAATTGAATAGCACTACAGGTAAACTGCTGTACACAGTTTTAATGACACAGCAGAATGCTCCAATGAAGGTCACCGAGTCCCTACATTGGTGTCTATCAGCAGAGATTAAGTTACCTCTAATGGAAATTACAAGAATGTCAAGCAAATCTATTCTAAATGTAATGAAACACCTGTCAGAACATGTTTATATGACCCGAAGCGTTGCACAGTAAATGAGCTGTAACATTAACTTGCTCTTGATGGAGAGTACTTTCATGAAAAAGAAGTCCACCTGGCGATTTTAATGTATGCAAAAAAAAGAAAAGAAAAAGCAAACCAATATTGATTAAAAACACCTGGCACTGTTGTTTCAAAAGTGCATTCAGGAATCAGAAGAATGATTTACAGGCAATACACAGCAACGTCCCTGATTAATGATTCTGCCATTTACTGAAGTTTCTCAAAAAGAAAAAGAAAATATGCTGATAAACATAATGAGCTGGTGGAGGCGCTCCAGAGTCACACTCATGAACTGCCACTTGAGAAATATTTTGACATTACATGGAGTCTGTTGATGATGGTTAGACATCTGCTGATTCCACAAATGGATGCGAGACTTGGAGGAGGCTGATAATGTGGTAATTGTGTACATGTGAGGTGGCGGTGATGGTGGAGCAGGGAGGTCTTCACATCGTCATGGGAACCATAAATAGGCCACATATGTGACAACTGTGCTGCGTTTTTGAGGTCCCCTGTTCCGTAATGCTCGTGTTCCTCTGGTTAATGGGTGTAATAAAGGATTGCTCATGCCAGAGTCCGCTCATTTATTCTCATTCCTGAGATTAAGAAGGGGCCGCTACAGCAATCTCCCCCTACTCACTCGCTAATTCCGAGACAGATCTATAGCCCAACTGTTTAAGTGATGCTCTCATGTGCACGCAAGTGACTGGAGCGCGCGCGCACACACACACACACACACACACAGGAGCAAACACTTTATTATCCCTGTACAACTGCAGGGCCAAGATTAAAATTTAATCAGCTGTTAAGTGCAATCACAGACATGGTTTCCATCCCAATAAAGCTTATACCCAGAGCCCACACCTGCACCATACAAGCTGCAGAGGGGCCGTCATTCGTCCTGGCTTGTCG
Source organism: Solea senegalensis (assembly GCF_019176455.1). Classification (NCBI taxonomy): domain Eukaryota; kingdom Metazoa; phylum Chordata; class Actinopteri; order Pleuronectiformes; family Soleidae; genus Solea; species Solea senegalensis. The sequence goes on along the minus strand of NC_058030.1, from coordinate 11,883,946 downwards.
TAAGGAACAGGTCACTTGTGGCTGTGGTGGAGAGGAAATGACAAACTCAAATGACAGCTGCTCTGCCTCCCCACCACGGAGTTTGTTTTTTGCTCCCAATCCCATTTGTTTTCTATTGAGTATCTGCTGATACCATGTATGACTGACAGTCAAATAAACAATATTCCTAAGAGAGGTTTAGGGAGAAAGAGGAAAAGAGAAAAGAGCAGATACCTGCTGTGAGGCTGCAGGTATGACTGGTGGAGAAACAGTGGGAGAGAGGGCAAAGCTGTGGCAAAACGCAAGCCGTGTTTGACTACAACATGTCGTTAAAGTGCGACCAAAATGCTGAAAATATTGCTTCTCTACATGCTTGGTAAACATGTGGTTTGTTGCTGCATCGTTTATGTTATATTCTGTACAAACAGTGAAGAGTGTTGCTGTAAACTTGAGTTACAGCATCAGCCTGTATGTATAACAGTGTGCGTGTGTGTCAAGGGCAGAGTGGAACCAAGGCAACCTATTAAAACACAACCAACTATATCAAACCCAGGTACTATTAAATAAATGCCACTGCTGGTCAGTCCCAAATAAAGCCCTGTTACAGTCTAAAGTTGAGCTCCAGGAAGGACCTGCTCACCACAGTGCATGTGGAGAGTTCTGCAGCTCCCTCATCATTTGATCAGGGAGAGGTGATTGACATGATGAAAAAATGCCCAAATTGGCTCTGATCCGATACTTGAGATCAGGATTGGGGACATCCCTACTTCTAGCCATACAGTTTATGATTTCTCCTTGAGAAAATGTGTGCACAGTGGCACCAAATCAGCAACTCGTCCAAAAGTCACAAAATCAGTAGCAACTGGACTTGAAGACGTTTCACCAGAGAGAGATAAAAGGTCTTAAAGAAATCGAAAAGTCCAGTTGCTACCAATTCATTTGACCTGAATGAATGAGTATCTACATAGACATCCACATCAGCATGTGTACTATATTGGAAAATAAACTACAGACTTATTTTACTTAAATTACACATCATAGCAGGGCGCCAACGATTATTTGCCTGGTACGTTTGTGTTTTGTTTTTTTCAATAATTCATTTTCTGATTTCTCTGCTCCATGTAACAAAGAAATCATTAAAACGGAATCACTTTGGTTTGTGGACAATTCATTAATTGAGAAAATAATCTACAGATTATTTGATTATGAAACTAATTGTTGGAACGAGATATGAGACGGAATACGATCCAAGGAAAAGATGACTAAAATTAAAGAGAAAGAGAATGAAACGACCACAACATGTGCAGAGGACAAAAGCTACTGAGCCATTGAATACAGATCTGCGAGGTGAAGGTCTCAAATATAAAGGTCAGAGGTCGCAACGTTAACTGGCGAAAGTGTCCGCCCTCCTCCCTATGGTCAATTTACCTTACTTTCCTTTCAATGCTAACAGATGCCTAATTGTGGCGTAGCCCTGCCAAAAGCAAAGCACAAGGACACTGAAACTATTAGTCATTAGAGGGCAGCATGGCGTCCTTCAACGCCATCACACTCACGCCTCCACACTCATTCACAAGCGACAAAACTAAGCAGAGAGATCGGGCACCACAGAGTGGTATAACACACCACTTAAGCTGAAGAGGAAGTTTTTTTGTTCTCCTTCGCCGCACGGTGTGTTGTGTTGGCAAGTGATTAGGTTCATTTATACCAAGGCAGCCACTTGGCAAGGACCAGCACTCCATGTGGAGCCAGTGTAACACTAGAACAAAACCAAATGGCTCTCTCAATTCAAGGAAAGAAAGGGGGGAAGGGGGTATTAGCGGAGGGCATCTGCTCAACATTTACCTAGTGTTTTTATAATTAGATGAGTGTGAATGCTCAGGAGCAAAGCTTCTGTGCCACTGTGGTTTTCTGATAGCAATTCTCTGACTTGGAAACAGGCGGAGGAGGACTGTAAGGGAAGACAATTAGTGGAGCTAATAAAATATGAACCATGTTGCAAGTGAAAAGAAATCTGTGTTCAAAACAAACAACAAACTGGAGGCAGGGTGAAAGTTAGTTGTGACAAATGCTAATTGGTCCCAAGCAGCAGTAGGGCAGCCTGTTAAAGCCTGCTCACATCTGGCACTTTGGGTTCCCTCCTTCAGTCTGTTTTCACACATTTAATTTTCTGCAAAACAAACATTTAGTGCAGGAGGATAACAGCTCAGTGGGTGCAGAAATAGTGAATATGGTCTGATCCGCTGTGCAGCACTGCTTTGTGGCTTCAGTCACATCAAAACAAATCAGTGACGGCAGCATGTACACTTTAGTTAAGTGCCATACACACTCTTGTACACACTCCGACAGATGTCTCCGATGTCTGCGAATCCATATGAGAGTTATCAAAACCTGCAGCTTCAACGGTTACTGTGAGGTACAGAGAAAATCACACTCTTTGCCCTCACTAAAAATACCTGGCTAATGTCAGAGAACGTCAGCGGTCATGGGGTTTGTTTATGGAAAGACTGCTTTCAGAGTTAAATGTTGGCGGGACACGAAGCATGAAACCCGGCTGAAGTCGAACGCTGCTCGTCTCCAATCCGGCATCACAACCTCACCTTTTTACCGTATAATTTTATTTCGTGCCGACAGCTTTGGTGCAACAGCACATGAATAGGTTTGGATAAAGGGAGGAAACAGCCTGGGTCTATTTTAAAGTTAAACGGAATAAACTAGTTTTGAGCTGAAGCTTCACTCTTTTTGCAAATGAACAAACTCATTGTCTGTGGCTCTTATTTAAAATTGGCATTTAATAATGTATTCTGTATTCGACGAGAGGAACAGCACAACAGATTTTCTGGAAAGAGAAGTGTAATTCTTCGAAATATCCATCTATAAAAATGCTGTTTTGGAAAACAACAGATTGTAATTTATAGTCTTTAGCTAATGGAAATTTTTAGAATGTGGAACAGAGAAAGTGTCTGTCATTGACTTGCAAATGAATCCACCTGTGCAACCCGCAGAGACAGCATTCATTACCAAACATGCTGATTTAGCGATTTCTCCGAGACAGGTTACAGTGAAGATTGTCACTTCAGATGACAGAATGATTCTTTCACCCACTTTTCTAAATTTAAACTCGCCTCGAGTATTAGTCTGTGTCAAGTCCATTTGTTATCATCATTCATCCATTCATGGTGGCTTTTATTTACAACCCAAGTACACATTTCATTTAATCCAGCATGCACACGTTTCTAGTCACTTTTTTCATATGTATATATATATATATAATCACAACAGGCAAGATTTGCATTGGATGAGGTGTCACACATGTGAGACAAAGGGCTTGGCTGTTGCATGCTTCAGCCATGAGTGGATGATCTTGGGCATAAGAAGACTTGTAAATCTTAGATTTACCTGAGGCCATCACTGAGTTGTGGGCTGTGGACTTGTCAGACAAAGGCAGAGCGGAAAACCGCAAAATTCATTTTCCCCAAGCAACTGAGATATTTCCAGACTTTGTGTTTCCTGAAATACAACTCCCTCCCCGGAGCAGGGAGGGAGTTGTATTTCCCCTCAATAACTCCACAGACACAAACACACAAAGTGTCAAGTGGAAGCTTTCTCATTGCTCCTTGTCCTTTTTGTTATGCAGTATTCTGTCAGGCCTCTGATGAATAGCATCCCTCAGGTGGAGGAGGTATACCATCTTCATCCCACCCCCTCCTTTTCTCTCTATCACACAACATGTTCTGCTATTGATTAATTCACAAACTAAAATACACTCAGTGTATAAAACCAGACATTCCTATATTGATTACTTTCTGCGCTATTCCCTCAGGCTCCGTTAGTTCCAGGGCTTGCCTCTAGGGAAAATGCTGCTTTTAAATCAAATTCACTTTTTTTCCAAGTCAATATCAGACCTCTTATGCAGCCATATACAGTGTATGCAACTTGCATAAATCAAAAAACTGTTAAGTAAATCCTCATTGTCTGCCTTGTGCTTGGCTGTGACACTACTTTAAGAATTCGGAGAGCTCTTCCGATAAAAGTCAAGTCACTTTTCCGTGTGTGTTCTCGGCTTTTTAGGAAGTGTGCCACACAGAATGTCTGTGCGGTGACAGCAGCCACTCCCACTTTGACAAGCGATGGAGAGAAAGTTGACATGGACCAATGACACTCGGTGTCCCAGTGACACTGATGGACTCCCACTCAACACTCCCCTGACATTATCCAGTCTTTATCTCATTTTTTCTTGATCCGGGTTTGTCTCTCAGCCAATGTACAGAACAGGACAGTCACACTGACAAACTGAGGAGAGGAAGTTGTACACTAGTCAAAAATGACTCAACTCCAGCACAAGTATAGGACCTATGGATGCACGATATTATAGGCACAATATCGGTATTGGCAGATATTGTGCTTTAAAATGTATTATCGGATATCGGCAAACACAAGATCTGTTGATTATGACCAGTGGCTGCTACCTCCTTGACTTCCATGCAGGCGCCCTCTACAGCTATCATTTGTTTATCTATTTTGCTCAATGAAGAAAATGTATATCTACGTCTGCTGTGACATGAGTATGAGAAAGCAAAAAGTCCAATAACATGCATCCCTAATAGGAACAATATTATATATATATATTTGAAAACTCAATGAACAATATGACAGAACCATCTGACCAAAAGTCTCGGAATAATATCTGGCAGATAAATTGTGTTGGCAGGCAACTCTCGTGCAGTTTCAGGCTTAATAAAACGATAAGGCCTTATAATAAGTCAAAATCATAGTCCCTGGATATAAGATTTTGCAGAACAACGGGCTGATTGAGGCAGGTGGCCCCCACCACAGAGCGTCGGTCTGCCAGCGAGTGTTGAGGCTGTGAGGCGGGAGGCCCGACTGTGAAAGGATCTGGGTTGTGTGGGAGTTGCTGGGTCGACTCCAGTGCTGCAGGGGAGAGAGTGCGCGGTCCCTATTCTTCCAACCTCATAAAGATTGCATCTACTTCATACTGTGAACTGCTGCTCGCTGCACAACACTGTTTTATGAGTTATGTTGGAAAAGTTTGTTGGCATATTTGAAAACGAGTCCTTTAATTGCAAAATGAAGTGGCTTCATTTTAGTTTTAAACATCAACAAATACGCCATTCATCAAACGGAGGTCAGCATTTAAACGCTGTCTTCCACTCGGATCATTTCTCACATATTAATTAACCCACGCGGGCACATTTACTTCACATTCAAATGTGACGGCGTGTTTAAATAGACTTTGCCATGCAATTAAGTTGCATTAACACCGCAGTGTCAACTGAACTCACCCTACGTCGATGCGGCATTGATTTTATTCGAGAGAGACTAGAGGTTTTAAAAAGCCATTGTGAGGATCTCATTGTTAAAACAGCTCATTAAAGGCTAGACCTTCAAAAGTGTGTCAGTGTGTCAGTGGCAGCAACAAGCCACGGCTCCGGCTCAAACACTCTGTAACCTGAAAACAGCTAAAAGGCTTGTCGTATTTTTGCATTCTGGCTTTCTAAAGGATGTCTGATATGAATGGCTCCTCGTGTTTCGGACTGGAGCCTTTAGGAATGACTGTTAGATCACTAATGTAACTGCAGCGGCCACAGTCATGGAGCTTCATATCACTTTTCCTCCCCAGGGCCAGGCCATGTGGGCTGTGGAGCAGCGAGGTGTGTGTGTGTGTGCGTGTGTGTGTGTGTGTCCCTTCCCCATCAAACGGCTGTCAGGCCGAGCTTATCATTGGAGCTGCAGGGGGGTGACGGGTGACCTGCGGGGTGACACGCAGCGCCGCTGCCTCACCCGGGGGGCACTGTGTCACCCTGACACCTTCCCCTCCTTCACCCCCACCCCCCCACCACAGTCACACACTGATCTCCTGACCTGTGCCAGCGTCAGCCTCTCACAGGCGTGAGCGCACACACACACACACACACACACGCGCACATGCAGTGCATACGCACCATACACCTGTCACACACAATACACTCCTTTTGAGTCACAGGATGTGCTAAGTGGTTGGAGTAAAAATGTGAGAGCAATGTAAGAAAAAGAAGTGCGGGGCAGAAAAAGATGGACAAAGAGTGAAGAGAAAAAAAAAGGGCTGCCTGTCACTGAAAGCATCTCAGAAACTGAGGCCTTTTCACCCATTTTTATCATCTATAGATCATGCAGGCAGCCCCTGCCCTGACACCATCCTATTTCTCCAAATGTCAGCGATGATGTTAGGGCCGATATCTTAAGGCTGTGGAGTAAGTGGATGCTGAACACAACGTGTGGCACAGATAAGAGAAAGAATGTGTATTTTGTCAGCTTCTGTCTCATCTCGCCCCGCAGCGAAAAGAGCGCAGCTTTGTTTTTGTCAAAATCCAGAAGACGAAAAAAAGCCTCACAATATTACATAGTGACAAATAAATGACAACAACATTTACTATGTTATCATCCAAATCCAAAAAAACTAAGAAATATGTAAATATTGAAGCTTTTCTTTCATTGCAGTTAGGATAAATGTGATTAATGCTGTGATGCCAAATTCAATCATATCATCAGAACACTTAGCAAGAGTCAAAAAGGACAACTACTGGCGTGATTAAAACACTGGTCTAATGCAATCAGCAAATAAATGAGAAAAAGAAAACACACCACAACTGTGATAATACTCTGATTTTCATTCATGAATTTGTAATCCTTCTAAAACCAACGGAGCCCTGTCGTATTATAAACACCAAGACAAATAACACAGAAATAAATATCCCACATCACATCATGAAAACTGTTTTAACTGCAATATAAAGTAGTGAGTTTGTATTAAATCTCATTACTGGACAAAGACCGCCAGGGAAAAAATTAGCGACATCACCGCCATTGTATTTTTCTGGCTGAAATCTTCTTCCTTTCCAGCACACAATCCCCACTAAATGGGACGAGAAGAGAGGAGGCAGTCTGAATGAATGGCAATAAATTAATGAGGGCCCTTCTGTCCGCTTAAACAAAGAAAACGAGCTAAGAGGAGCCCTGGATGCAGATGCACAGCCCCTCTATACATATCACAGAGTTCTCGGTTTTTAAGCAGTGTTTGTTGTGAAAACCACAAGCTGTCAGCACACATGGGCACATGCGCACCCACACACACACAGAAGTTGTGTGCACAGACAGCCTGCTCACAAAACAAATGAGGCACACACAAAAAAAAACACAGCCTCAAACCAATTTAGACAGTGGCAGAGATAATGCTGTGCATACACACATTGTCGATTCACACGTACATATTCCCATAGAGTTGTGATGTGTATAAATGGAGACAGCAGGTTTTTAATGATTTTTGAGTCTGGTTCTGTCACAGATTTCAGGGTTTCTTCCTCTCCACTGATGCCTAGTGTTTGCTCACTGTGTGAACTGTTGGGTTTCTTTTTGGCTCTCTATAATATTGTGAAGGATTCTGCCTTACTATGTACAGTGCCTTGTGATGATGTATGTTGTGATTTGGCGCTACGCAAGTCATGTTTTGAGCCGCATTGCCAGAGATAATTCACGGCTAATGAAGACTGGAAAATATGTCTCCTTTGTTCACGCACGGAGACACTGACTGCATCGTCACAAACAAAAGACGACGACGACGACAGAGACATGCTGTTACCTGCGCTTTCCACACACACACACACACACGTGCATGCGCGCACAACAACCGAGTCATCACACACAGGGTTCACTTTATTAAAGCGATGTTTTGGTTCACTGGGCATTGAGTTTCTCAGGCATGCAGTTCATTTTCTCTTATTGCCCCACCAGTCTGACTGAAGTTGACGGCCTTTGATCAAGACGAGCATGTGAACACAAAAACATGCACTAAGACCAGGCTCAGTATTGCTCATCGATGACACCATGCTGATGTCACCTTCGTTTAAACGGAGACTTACCCCGAGTGAAATGAAATGAGCGCGAGTACGATGGCCGACAGGACTTTGCTTTCATTATTAGTTTCTTTTCTGCGCACCGAAACAATAACGTCACACAATAACCTCCAATGTCCCAGAAGAGAGCGACGCCAAACAAGCACTACTACATTAACACTGAGAATTGAAACGTGAAGAAATTTGCTCTCTGATAAATAGATTTGGTTCCTGAGGAAAATTGTATGTCACGGTTACTCTGGGCAACTTCATCTCGAGACGGAAGAAATTGGTATAGATGCGGGCGCACACAGAAGATAAAACACATTTTGAAGAGCTGTGTTCACACCGAGGTTGCTAAGGTGTAAGGATATGAGAGGGTCTAGAGTTGATATGTGGCTGAAAAGGTCAGCTTGAGTTCTTATTGAGATAAGAAACGGATGAAAAGGAAAAGGTCAATTCATCAGCTCCCTCTTAAATCCCCTATGCTCCTCCATGGTGAGATTAAGTGGACTGACTGTTTAAACCCATTGACTTGATGTCTTGTGGCAAACCATCTGTATCTGTGGAATACAGCGCACATCTGAGCCAAAAATGTGCCATCTTGCTAAAAATAATCTTTATTTTCTTTTGTATTTCCCCCTTAACAAATACAGTACAACACTATCTAAAATAGAAATGGTTGCAAGCCATCATTGAGGCGCAGTCAAGCAAGTGAATGTGGGATTCACACTAAATTAGACAATGAAATCTCCAATTATATAGTCAGCGTGAAGCACTTAGGCAAAACCCAGTGTAGCACCTTTCACTGTTTGGTATGGGAATAGGTTTAGACTCTGAGAGGGGGAGCTATAAAGTGAGTGGGTATGTGCTGCTTACATGGCCTAAGTGGAAAAAGCTCATCTCAGCATATTAAGAATTCAATTGGAGCCACAGAAAAACTCAGTCACCCTGTTGTATTGTAATCAAACACGCTTGGCTGACGGCTCAGGCATCTGCTTCAAAGCTGCAGGACCATGCAAAAAGGAAGCACATGCACACTGGTGATGGGTACAGGCGGACTCAGATGTGGCTCTTTGCATTACAGTACCAGGTACTGACAGACATCTATCCATGTCTGAGAGCTTCAAAAATATGGACTGTTCCGGCAAAAAAATTGGAAAGCAGGGAAAAATATCAACGATGAATGTCAGGCTACACTTCGTGGATGGACACAAGCTCAAACAAACAGCCCGCTGACCACCCCCCCCCTTCCTCCTCTTTCTCTTCACTCCTATCAGTTTCAATGGTTGAAGAACATCCTTCAAAAAAACATAATGGGACAAGAAGATGGATGAGAGCATTTTTAGCTAACTGTCTCTGAACTGCTGCTGAAGATGTGGTGGTGGGGGTGAGAGGGAGCGAGGTTCAACAACCTTAATGTACCATCAAAGCTATCACAGACACATGAACAGCGACTTGAGAGGACTAGAAGATATAGTTTTTATTTCACAATAGGCCTGCAATATCTGTTTCATGTGTAGATTAATAGCATTAGTCATTTTGTTTGGTTGGTACAATATCAAACTGACATTTTTTTTATATAAATCCTGAAATCCAATGCTTCTAAAATGTCTTGTTATGAAACAACAACACAGAATGCATCCTAGATGAACTCGAATTTTATTTCTTTCCAAAACACATCTTCTAGCATGAATGAAGCTACCTCTATTCCCATTTACAAGTGAAACACTATTTATTTTTGGGTATTTTCTTTGCCAGAGAATGGAGAATGGAAGTCCCATAAGAATATGAAGTTTTTTAAAGCTTCCAGAAACTCAATTTGGGTTTCTGCAACCAGAGGTTCACAGGCATCCCCTGCAACCAGGCTCTTATCAGTTGTCAGTCACACTGTTGTCCACTCATAAGTGTCATGCTTTATCATCTATTTTCCTCCAAGTAGGACCACATTTCACAAAGACCATTTTACTTTAGACTTCCATTCAAACTGACCTCTTTTTACAATCAATCAGTGGAGTCGTCCCCTGGTGGATATTAAAAATATTGCTACTTCCAGGTTGCCTTCAGCGAGGAAACTGAGAGTACCTCAGTTTTTTGTGATATGGTGAATCCACAGCAGAGGGTCAAAAGACGGGCGTCAGGCAGGCCAACAACTCCACCATGTGAGCTGTCCAGCACCCAGGAGCATCTTTTCTCCATTGTCTACATAGAAAAACCTGCACAGCTAATTCATACATTCTGTCATCATCTACCCAGGTGTGCAATAGGTGTATGCATGGATGTCCACAAAAAATGGTGACATTCAAACATTATGTCTTAACTGTGCATCATTTTAGTACAAATAGAACTAAGGGCATTGCATGTGTGAGTACAACACATACGCAACTCACTGTGGACTCAGAATCAAAGAGTATGCCAAAGTCTTTAACTTTCAAAGCCCTGGTTGCCGAGAATAATTTGTTCCCCACTTTACAACTGCATAGACTACATGCAAAACGAATGCTCTGGCTTTACAGATGAAGACTCCGGTGCACACACGCTCTCTGTATGTGATCCATGAAGCATTGTGCGGCTAGCCAGCCCGTGTCCCAGAATGCCTGGCTCTTGTGATAGCAGCTCAGCCTTTTTATTGAATGCATAACCATTACACACGTGGTTGGTGGTGTCTCAGAAGCGGCAGCAAGTCAGCTGTGTCCTCCTTAGACCTTCTCCGGTCTAACAGGTTTCACATCCATGTGTGCTACTACACAGAAGATCACACCGCCTACAACAGCAGGACTAAACTCCTGGGAATCACCTTCAACCGAGGAACAAATGAATTCCCGATGTGGTTCATTTCACATCTGCCCGTGCAGCCCCACCAACCCAGTGATCCCCGCTCGCTGCGACATAGCTAAACTCTTAGATGTCATTACAGTGGGACCACAGATATTGGTTTTGGTTGCTCCTAATGAGGCAGAACCTCATTTTTGAGGAACCAGTTAAGTTTAGGGATACAATTTGAATGGTGATTAAGGTTAAGTTAAGGTTAAGCTTAGGTATTATGGTTGAGTACAGGGATAATTCTTTCAGGCTGCCCAAATGGAGGTCAATGCAATGTCCTTACAAGAATCACTGTGTATGTATGAGTGTGTGTGTGTCCGTGAGTGTCCGTGTGTAAAAACCATGGATGCTTCATTCTCATTCATATGTATCAGCAAGTTATCAGAAACTGCTGCGCCTCGTTGAGCTGAAGAAGCTGCTTTCCGTTCATTTCTCAGATTCAGCTGTGGGTGATTTTGCTCCTTTCTAATGCAACATAGAAAACTGTCTGTGCCAACATCTAGTAAGAAGGGGAAAGTCAGTCTCAGCCACATTAATAGTAGCTATCTGCTGCTGTAGCCTAGTGGTGGTGTAGGTACCTGTTCAAGATTTGCTCTCTCTCTCTCTTCCATGGCTGCGGGAAAAGAATGGCGTCATTATTTTCTCGCAGCTTGTTCTTGACACAGAACGTTTGTCTTGTGTGGTGTCCGACATCTATTGTGCCATTGGCCATAAATTTGAAGAGGGCGTGGCTAATATGGAAATGTTGTTGTTCCCTATGAGGACTTCCCAGGAAGAGTTCTGCACTTGTGTTTCTCGTGAGGTATGAAATGTCCCGACCAGAACTAACTTTGTTCTTGTTCTTGCCACCTCGAGGAAAAAAGAACACATTTCTCTGTACAGGCCTTTAGTGTTGACTTCTGATATTCTGATATTTGCAGCACCTTCGCAGTCCAGTAGCGTATCAACACACATGCAGACGCCAAAAACCTCTCCCATACCCACATATCTGAGCTATGCTACGTTGCTGTTCTCATAAACATCTGCCGTCCTGCTAATTAGCCCCTAAAAAGCCACACCTCACTGGGTTTCAGTGGTGCACAGACAATGTGTGACACATGAGGGGGGGACTCGCTGACATGATGGGAATTACAAAGCCCCGCCAGATCACACAGCGAATTAACTACAGTATGTTATTGTCTCCAGATAATGGCGTACAGTCTGCTGGAGAATGCAAGGTGTACGAGTCGAGCCCAACGTAGCAGAAGCGCTGTGGCTCATTTCAGGTCAAAAGGCTCCACAAAATTCCATCCCTGTTGACCAAAGATGAGACATAAACTCCACAAGGGGCTGTCTTTGGAGACAACAACAAGGGTAACAAGGTTAAGCAGAGCAGAAATGAACAGAGAGCACCGTTGAAACAAATGCAATCAAATAAGGGATTAAGGGAGAGGAAAAAAACAAAGACGCTCAAGGAATCATCGGGCTGCTGGAGTCTGGAAAGAGAGGGAACATGAGCAAGGCTAAATAAAGAATCATGCGTCCTCTTGTCTGGGCAGGAAAACTAATTCAATAAATAAAAGAAAATGTCAGCCGTGTGATATAGCTTTGCATGCCAGCTGAGCGAGGTGAGCATATTTCTATGCAGAACACCCGCAGCCATGAGAATAGAGATGGGGGGATGTGTCGAAAGTGGCCAGCTATATTCATAAATCTCCCACAGCTACTGGGGTCAGGCAGACAGGGAGAGTGTCAAAATTGTTTCTGGGTGTGAAAGGAAGGGGAGGAAGTTGTCTAACCAACCACTGTGACTGACTCCTACTCCTGGAACCAACCTGCTGCAGGGCCGGTCAGTCACACTGAGACACCCAGCACACCACCTCGTACCTCATTTGCATACGAACATTTGGAGTTGAGCATATATCTGCGTAAAAAGACAAAATATAGAACTGAGCGAGGAGCAAGAGACATGAGAACGTATGCTGGAAAGTCACAACACTTTTTCTGACTCTGACGACACTTCTTTCGCTGTGAGGAAAACGCGACCTTCCTTCCCATCCTGTCTTCTCTGTTTCTACCAATAGTGTTACTGTTTTTTATTATTATTATTTGTTAGGCTGTTGCTGAGGTATCGCTTGTTTTATGGTCTCAAGAAAATATGTATATGAAAGAAAAATAACATCTCCTTCTCCTTCTGTGTTCCTCTATTGATGTTTCACCTATTGGCTGTTTTCCTTAATTTCCCTTTTACACTTTCCACCAAATGCATCTTTAACAGCACACTCTCTCTATTCCCATCCCAGTCTTTATTCTCCATGCTCTTTATCCTTCCTGCCTTCCCTCCCACAGTGGTGATCAGGATATTGGTGCTGATGTTGCAGCTCCTGCCTGAACACGCTCACTATATCAGTGGGTGGACAGACATGTCAGAGAGCTCCAGTCAGCGGTGAGTGCGCCCTGGAGACTGACCCACTCGGCGGATACTGATCCCTTTTGCTAAACCAAGGGGAAAAGGAGTCAGAAGCATTTTTTTTTTGAAAACTGATATAGAGAAAGGCGTAAAAGCCAAGGTAAGCACAAGCACAGCAAAGCACTCTTTTTATGGTCCTTGTGAGGAAGTCACTGTGGTCACTGCCTACTTATTCTCTGTGGTCTCTTGACAATCCTGTATGTTTGCCGATATTAAAACATTAATGAACGAAACCTAATTGTCCACTGATCTAAGTTTGCAGCACAGCTTTGTCCACTAATCATGCCATGTAACATTTGATTGGCCTAATGGATTATGATAGAATTATCTTAGATAATAATAATTAAAGAAAGGTTTCTTTGCTCCCAAGTTAAAGGAGAATAAAGCAGCCCATTGTGGTTTTAAAAATGGGCAGAAAACAACACAAAAACTACCCCGTATTGCTGTTTGCATAAAGGAAACAGAAAATGAAACAAACATCTCCTTTTTATTGTCCACCAGAGTTCGACATGATCTCATGTTGCACATCGGGCAGTGGACAGGTCACATTACCTCCCCTGCTTCTTCTCATTCAAGAGTAGACAGACATTCCACATTTAATTAATGCACAGGGCGGTTGTATAAAACAGCTAATGAGGCTGTGATCACAGTGGCGTGAACACAACACGCGCTATTTGAAGGGGGGCGGGTGAGCATTTCACTTCCAGGAGACACTGGGCTTCAGTTATTACTGTCATAAGACAGCACTGATGGAGAGACTGGAGGTGGTTAGGTGAATACTTGTTCAACTGTTCTGCTCCACCGATCTCTGTTAAGTGACTAAATATCCACAATTACTTGACTTTTATAAAGAGTATTGATTTCTCATAAAAACGCAACATTCTCCCGCAGTTCCATCAATCCAACAAAGTGCAAATAAATCAGAAACTGTATGAGTTACATAAATTTAGGTATATATTATCTTTGTGCACTAAATTCAATACCAGGAATGTTATTATTACATTAAAAGAAAGTGCTGCGAAACGGAACTCCCTCGTCGTGACAGTACGAAGAAAACTTCTTTACAAAAGTCCAAGCATTGAACATTGTTCAAGGACGGAGAAAGTGGCACAGATATGTCGTGTACATTTCTCTTCATATACTCAGGTGCTTATATTCACAAGAAGAAAAAACTTGCTCCCTCAGCACAGCTCCTCCAGCAGGATGAATGTGCTGCACACTGCGTGCGCTCCAAGCAACTGCTCATTACTCAAAAACATGCATCTGCTTGGGAACAAGAACCATGACTCCAAAAAAAACGATGCCTCACTTTCATTCTGTGTGATTAATCACTGAATCACACCTGCATCACTATCTTCTCCCTGAAACACTCGCAAAAGGCTCCTCTTTTGATTTGGTACCTCTTCACAAAAACAGCAGCCGTGAACCACTCTGCAAAAAGGAATCACGCACAACAACACACACACACACAATCAGTGCCGGGGTCGGCCGTGCCTCCGCTCACCTGTGCAATCTCATACAGCAGCTTGTAGTGTTCCTCTCGTTTCTGTAAAGTGCACAGATTGCAGCCCATTATAGTTGTCGTGGAAACGCCAGGCGTCCAATTCTCCCCGAGTAGTGGTGGTACGGACACAGGGGGTCAGCCTCCACACCGGAGTGCTGGTTCTCATCAGTCACTCCTAAGCAAGCATCCCTTTCAGGCATCCCATTCACACACTGAGACAGACACTGAAAGCCTCGGCTTAGAGGAACACAGAGCGCCAGCTGAGTCTCACAGATGAACGCTCAGATGTGAACGGTGTGGCAGCAGTGGCACAAAGTAGCAGCAGCCGTTTCAGCACCAGCGAGTGAGTGTGTGTGTGTGTGTGTGTCTCGTCTCTTCTCTGCTGTTTTCTCTATTTCACAGACTCTCACACGCGCACATGCACACACTGACTCACTGGAGTTGTGGACTCTCGCTCAGCGAGACATCCCCCCCCACCCCCTCCCCTTCCTTTTTCCCTCCTCAACCGCGGCGCACATGACTACGCTGATACCAGCTCATTAATAATGAGGGAGAGTGCCATCATATTCATGAGGGAGGTGGGAACAGGGGAGGGGACAGGGGAAAGAGGGAGGAGTGTGAGAGCGCAAGAGTGCTGGTTCAGTAAAAGTGAGACACAGTTGTAGAATAAGCTCCTTTGTGTGAGCAGCTCAGGAGGAGTTGATTGTGAGGAGATGACACGCTGCAGGCAGGGAAGTGCCTCCATGGTCTCTGATGGGTCACCTGGCTACATCTGATGCTATGTTAAGTGTTTTGTCTGCTATGCAAAAGGAGGATGTATCATCATGTCATGTTTGTCTCTAATGTGGGGAAAAAAAGGGAGAGTGGATGCCTCTAAATATCAATGCACAAAATGTCAATAGGTTTAGTCCTGTAATTATTTGTTAATTGATGTTAATTTAGCAATTTTGATCGCTCATTTTTCAAACAAAAATGCTTCTCATTTTCTGTTTTCATCAAGAAATATTATGTTTATACATATATATATATATATATATATGTTATATACTGTAAATGTGGGACAACTCAGTGACCTTTACTCATTATTTCAGTTCTTATTAAAAGGTAATTACAGCCTAAATCATAATTTAGTAATGTCATTTTTTTTTTTTTTGCAACAACTCTAATTTTCCAAAAATATCAAGAATCAACCAAATACCAGAATCAGTTTTATTGCCAAGTAGGTGTTAACATATGAAGGGTTTAATTTGCAGAACAAACAGTACCAAGAAAAGAGAATAAAGATTACTAAGATGCAGGTACAATCTTCAGAGTTCAAGTGTTCGCTGAACAATGGAGCAATCTGATGACATCATCTCAGATCTTAGGAACATTCAAGAAAGTAAAGAGAAAATAACCTGTGCATTACTGCAGACTGTTTATGACAGTGATGACACTTTAGCTCGTCTTACTACCACATCACAGTCTGCACTGCAAATAGAGAACTAGGGATGAAAGGCGGTGTCATTATTAGATAATTTATTACATATTTATAATTTTGTTAGCACTACCACTCAGTGAAAGAATACTAAAAATATGCAAAGCCAGCGACTTCTGAGACAATAGATCAATCACTAACTTCCCACAAAGTGTGATAATTGCAAGACAATAGACCTCAGCTATTGTCTCGGCCCCCTTTCTCTAGCAAGAAGCTACACTAACGAGCAATAATAGTTAATAAATTGGCCTCCAAGCCAACAGCAGGGCTTGCTGTGCAGGATACAGCTAAAAGCAGATGAGTGCTCATCAGCTAGTTACTGGGCATCCCACCCCCAGAGACGCCGTAATCCGATTTTCTGGGCTTTAATTTTCCTCGGTGCCTGGAGGCAAGCCAGACAGAAGCCTAAATCATACAGCACCATTACGGTTAATATATCCTGCCTCCTCCCTCTACCTTTTCCCCATCCAAAGTGAAAGTTGTGACTCGCACCAACCTGCTCCTCATCCTGAAGAAGCTGCAAGGAGTAGGGTTTTTTTTTTGTTGTTTTTTTTTTTTGCAGTTGCCAGGCAATATCAAATCCACAAAGTGCTGTTCACTCAAGAGTCAATTGACATGAAAGGGTCCTATTGGGAGACTGGGGAGCGAGGATATAATATTGAATTTGATGAACACGGGTGCTACGTTTGCTTGCGGTAAAATGGACTGTGAAAAAAAAAAAGTGAGTTAGGCAGACCTCTGAAATTGTATATCGAGGACTGAAAGCTATGAAGAAGCACGGTCCGGTTGTCTACAGTCAGCACAGAAATGACATGTAAAACATTCAGGGTCAAATTCAACGTCCTCCCTGCATCGGAAGACAAATATTCAATTGTGAATCTGCTGACATTGTCCAGTGTTCGAACACATAAAGACTTGCATTCAGGGCTCAGGTATGAATGACCATGGTCCACTCGCTGACCCCGGAAGGTTAAGATGCTCATTGGTCACCCCGAATGGTCTTTCTCATGATCTGTGAAGCAAGACTGATACAGTAGCCTCTGCCTGCGGTCTCTGCAGGACATGCAGAGTGAAGGATGCGCTTTAAAGCGTGCATTAAAAGCTCTCTTAAGGTGCTTTATGGCCGTGGGTTTTACGTTGTGACAGGGCGAATTTACCTGAGACTGCATTTCCAATGCAACCTGCGGTCATGATTGGCACATTATAGTTACAGTCCGTGGGACCATTTACTTTCTGACAAGGTGAAGCTTCACTGGGCGAGTCATTTGTCTCAGCGCTCGTCCCGGCGAAACTTTTTATGTGGAAGTTATGATCAGTGCTAACAATATAAAAGCCTTGTTTAACATTTATATGGAAAATGAAAGTAGCCATTGTGTATTAAGTCTGTATATCATATTGACGACCGCGGAGTGTGTCTCCTCCTCTTGTCCTTTCAACTTCCACCGCTGTCCTTTCATTCTGTCCAGCGGCCGTTCATCACTGGGTCTGTCCTTTGCCTGCTCGGGTAGAAACGGGCCCTCAGCCTTGGTCATTCTCTCAGTTAATGGGCCCCACCTCACGGGGCATGGCAAAGTGATTTGTCCTCACCGTGATGGGTGTATTTTGAGGTTTCTTCAATTGCATTTCTGACAAACTGATATTTGAGCTCACCTTTAACCAGGAGGTTTCACCTTCAGTCGAGTGTGTAATGCAGGTATATGGCCCAGTAGTAAACCCCTGTGCCCTCAGACATAGCTGCCTAATGCTTACGCAGCCATAATTCTGTCCGTCACGTATAAGCCCAGCACAGGCACACGCACGGCAAAATGAGCATGAAAACAAACCCTTTCAGCGTGGAATATGAAATGTCACTGATTTGAACGAAACTTAAAATTGGTTTCCACCCCCAGCTGCCACTCACCAGGAGGACAGATTTCCATCCATCACATCCAGATGTCTTCTAAAGATAAAACACAGCGTGTTTCTGTTCCGGCAGCAACTTTTGGAGACGTCAGCGAGCCCATGATTGCTTTTGTCAGATAAAAACGCGGTAACCAGCTTAGTAAGAGACTATACTTCACATATTCCAAAATAGGAAATGAAATCAAATTGACAAATATCTTGGATCTGACTAATATATGTCCCAGACTTGTGGGTAGAAATGTCTCTATGTTTATTTGACCTTGACAACATACAAGAGGGCTGGTGATTTAATATGAAGCAGGATCCGCTGTGAATACTCGTCTATGGCAACGTCTGCCAGGACTATTAAGTGTCCGCACAGAGTTTCATACATAAACAGGTTTAGGCCTCGACACGCCGGGTGGGCAGAAATCTCTTTAGGTGTCAGTACTTGAAACTTGAAAAGATTGAAATCCTGCACACGTGAGTGGAGAGCCCCGGGAATTGAGCAGCGGTTTGTGATGTCACGCATGGCTCGGATTTGATCGCCCACTGCCGCCGTAAACCAAGTGCTCCTCCTGGGTATCTATCTGACCTGATGTGGGAATAATTAAATGAGGCCCTTTTATGAATGAATCATCGCCGGCGCACATAACTCCTCTGATGACAGTTGTGATGGGAGAGACTGCGGGAAGCCAACCAAAACATCTTTTTCACTGACAATAAATTATTAAAAAAAGGATTCAAATCTTTAATTCATGTGGGGACATGACTGGAGAAATAGAACAATGTGGGCTACTTTACATGATAACAAAGTTGCTTTTCAAGCAAACAACACCATGACTATTTAATCATTTTTGCTCACACGGCTACATCCTACAGTTCTCACTACCTTGAGGAGGCACAAGCCTCCGTGCTGCCTCTAGTAAATGAACGGTGGGAGGTTAATTATGATAAACCTGCAAACCATCAAAACCACTTGATAATAAAGTTAATGCTTGTTTTTGCTGGAGTCTCGTCACAACAAACCACCTTCAACCCCTGCCTACACCTCTGCAAAACACAGCATTTGACAGGAAAACAAACACAGAACAGAGGCGATGTCTGGTTAATGCTGATGGCCCCCGCTGTGTCGATGAAGATGAAACAAAATTGGAAACCTCGGAGTTCATGACGTGTGCAAAGAATTCAGTTAATTCTGTGGCAATAAAGAGTGGAGAAATAGGATGGGGGAGGGAGAATGGGGAAATACCAGTTAAAGTAGCAGTTAGAGCTGAAATGATGAATCGATTATTAATCAATTACCAAATTAAACGACAGCTATTTTGATCATCAATTTATCGGTTTGAAGGGTTTTTCATGATTAAAACAAGATTTCCGACTGTTTAAGCTTCTAAAATGTGAATCATTTCTTAATTTCTTTGCTGTGGATAAATTAAAAGTGAATCCTTTTTGGAACAGCGATCACCATTTTTTAAGGTTTTCTGATATTTTATGGACCAAGCGATTAATCGATGAATCGAGAAAATAATCGACAGATTAATCGATCGTGAAAATAATCGTTAGTTGCAGCTCTAGTAGCAGTTGCTGTGTATCAGCAGTACAGCATACACAATTGAGCAAAACTACCACATTGACTATAATATGTGACTATTTAAAAAAATGCCGTAGTATGATTACTATTCATTTTATCTCTGGTGACATTGTGATAAATTACAATTAGAAGTACAACACTGGATTTAGACTTTTGCATAGACAAATGTTTTTTTACAGGATTAAGCCAAATCAGAATATGACTATATAGGTTAATAAGTAACCATCAAATATTATATAATAGATATTGATGCTTTATTGGCGTGCAACCGAATGCTTAAATCATTCTTTATATCGCCATATAGCGATAAGTCATTTAGTAGACTGCTGTAGCTCACACAATAACAATAAAACTAATTGTATATGATCACGGGATACATTATCTTTTACTTTTTCTATTTCGCCCAGGGGCCCATTGCAGTCGTTCTTATCTGTAGCACCATAATGTAAGAATGTGACAGGTTAATGTCACTGTTTGTCAAGTCCAAACCTGCTTTATAACACAGGCTGTAATGAGCTAATCATCAATATCCAGATACCAAATTTCACACATTATCAAAAGATTGACATCAGTCACTTTCTGACTGAAGTAACATTTTAACCACCACTTTCTTTAGCATGTAGGATGAAAACAATTGTGACAGAAAAAAAAAAGCTTCACTCGTTTGACACGTGAATAACCAGTGACCTTTTCAGAGAGGAAACATTCAGAATGACACCTTAAGCTGCGGCTGAGTGGAGTGTGTGAGGGAAAGATAAGACTCCCGCTCCCGTCTCTTGACGGTGCTCCTGTCCACTCTCCTGTTCATTCAACTCAAGGCTGCAGAGTGTGTGGCCGGCGCTAACTGCTGCCATGAACACACTCCCAACCCCACGACACCATGACCCCGACACCACCCGTCCAGCAGGACGCCCTCAGGACATGTAGCACTAACGCTGCACCAGTTCCCCCTGCAGTTCCAGAGGAACACAGATGAAAATGTTGGCTCCCATATTTCCAGCCTTGATGGTTGTTTAAGTTTCCCTTGCCAGCCAGTGATGAATAGTAATCATTTCAGTTGCGTGAAGCATTCAAGCATAAATAAAGCTTAGCTGCAAAGTGTGCATCTGAAGTATGAGGTCCACAGGTCTGCCTGCTCCCGTTGCCTGGGGTATTTAATGATATTTGTGGCTAGAAACAGCCCCTCTGTGTGCAGGGCTCCACCTTTCTAGTATATTATGTGACATACTGTACAGTAACAAGACCAGAGAGATGCCTAGTTGTACTGAATAAATCTTCACTGGGTGTATATCATAAAATAAATACAGATTTGGGGATAAAATATGGTGGTGATCAATTCAGGTGCTTCTAATCTAGATAGACCAGCCTAGATGTAATCTCTCTGTGTTTCTATGTTCTGGCAGTAGAGGACAGAGGGTCAGGTGTTATCTCACAGCGACACACAGAACTTTTTTTTTTTTTGCCTTTAAAAGAAGCGACACAATAGCTGCATTTGAATGTGTTCTTAAAATTGGAAAAAACCCGCAAACATTACAAAGCGGCTGATGAGGATCCGTCAATGCGCCGCGGAGGCTCAAGGTGGCAAATTGTTACAGTGACAACAAGCAGCGAAACATGTACGACAGGCGCGTCATCGATTCACGAGTCTGCCGAGTTCTCGTCAATACGCAGTCAATACACGTTTGATTGCGGATGAGAGTTTTGTGCTCCTGAAGAGAAGAAGTGGATCTATAGAGACAATCAGCTCTATAGAGGGCAACCGGGTTAGACTTCATACCTACCTGCTCTGCTCCTTCTGTTCGGGCCCTATGCTGATTCCAGCATAAGCAGAAAACCTACAGTCTCTCATTGTGTCTCCTATTCAACGCCCTTTGAGGCAATGTCACCATAAAGGTCGTCCCATTGCAGGGGGGACACAATAGCAGCATTGTTCAGCTCTCCTCACGTAAAGCACATCTCGCATCTGCTTGACGAAACTGCTTTGACGATGCCTTGACCACACGAGCGGAATCCATATTTCAACTGTGCGAGCGTAACGCTGCACTAATCATTATTATGGTGACAATTAATCAAATACTTGTGATATGAAAGGAGTCACTTATATTGACAAACGCCACTGAGAATTCGCTCAAACAGCGCTGTGGGTCTTTACTGCTTCTCGGTTCTTTTAGCTTCTTTTTATATTGATGGATTTGCACAAGTCCAACAGAACTGTCATAGAGATACGACAGCTTGTCAAACAGTAAATGAGTCAACGACAGCAGTAGCTTTAAAAGAAAGGCCAGAAAACCGAAGCAAAATATGGAAAATGCCAAAAATAAAGATTTCATTTTTACAATTATGTGGTGTGTGTGTTTTAATCCATCAGTCACTGATGCCTTTTACAGCATCGACTCATTATCACCGTGCCAGAATGGAAAAATAAATCTGTGATTCGGGAGCTTGCGGATGTAAGATTGGGTCATCATGAGTCGTGGAAAATGATTTTTAAAAAACATTATCTGCTGAACCGTTTATTATGACTCTGTAGCTTTGAGGAAATAGCACCATCTACTTTGTTTGTTATGCGACCTTGTTCTCGAGGTTTCCCCTCAAATCTCCCGAAGTCATTTCCCCCCACATTGCCTCAAAGCAGTGGAGCAAAAACATTAAGATTAAGAAAAGTTGGAAAACAGAGTGTCTCTCCGATCTATTCAGACTTCAGGACTTCACTGGCACCTTCATGTACTCTATAATTTGTGTTGTGATGGGTGCTTGTTCACCGTGCTCCTCCAAGCGCTTCAGCTGGCCTGTTTAGTGTACAAACACACTTCCATTTTCTGTATGTTTTTTTCCCTCCAGTGAATTTCCAGTCTATTCTTTGACACGCCAGAAGGTGGAAAACCTTTGGTGCGCCTGAGTATCAGCTTAAATCCTTCCTCTAACCTGAAAAATGCTCCAACGGCAACAGATCTGGTGCCGAGCAAAAACCTGCAGATGCTCTTTTTTTTTTTTTTTTTTTTTTTTTTTGGCACACAGATTAGTGTGGAATTATGATGATACCCAGGAGGCAGGAATCTTATTTCCTGTCCACCTGATAAGAAAACAAGAGCAAACAATGACCAATAGGAACGAGGGCGAAGCATGCGATTTAACAGGCCGTGTGCTGGGGTTGGCACTCCAGTTTAACTAAATGGATCAGATAGTGCCCGACTGGAATTGTTTCAGTGTCGGCTATGACGAATACAGTACTCCGTAGAGCAGCAGGGGATTGGTGGATGTACAGTATGTGCCATGTTTTACATATTCATAGACATTCAAACATTAGCAAATACACCTCAAAAAAAATAAAACCCTGCATCCGTCTCCTTAATCAGATCTGAAAAACCTAGAAATCGTACAAGTTACTGCGCTCCTTCTTGGCCCATGACCAGGTCTCAAAATCAGATGTGATTTTGTTTTATGCAATCAGTTAAGACACAGACAGGCAGACTAAAGCAGCACTTGGCAGACACACGCGGCTATGATAAAAAAAATAAAATAAAAATAAAACTTAGCATGGATGTCTGTTGCAATCTCTTACAAACGGCGGTTGTGACAGTTGAACCATCCTCCGTTCCTGCAGTCGCTTCTCAAACATCAGCGAAGACTTACACGTTCTGTAACAGGGATTTTCAAAATGCATCTTTCACGCAATAAAGGTTTAATGGATTAACTGAAAAGTAATCAATATAAATATATAGCAACGACCACACGCACACACTCGTGGACACTGTGTTTCATTCTCCAGTGGTTTTGAAATCATCGTGGCCCTTGAGAGAAATGACAAGCATTATGTAAAATCATAGAGAAGTCTCTGTCTGTTTCTGAAGATGAGGTCCAAGGAAAAACAATCTCACAAAAAGTCCTCCTGTGTTATCACAGTGATGCCTGCAAATCTTACAAAACTCACAGTGCAAGGACTTGATTGAACACTAGATGAGGTAAATACGACACTTATCAAACTGAGACTAAATACCTCATCGACGCGGACACACCGTGAAAACCGCTGCATTAGACTGTGTCGCTTGAAACGAGCGCCAGCTGCACCTGATCTTATAAAGCAGAACATAAACGTCCAGGTTGATTTGCGCGTCCTGAACGCGAAAGACAGAAACAAATAAGCCAGCGCAGCGGACTCAAAGTCTGTCTCTTCAGAGCTTCATATCCCAAAGGACAGACATTGATTTTTCAGTTATGATCAACACCAAATTATTGAATGTCAGATGATAAAGTGTTGGGGTCCACTGGCATTTCTCCCATGATGGGTTTTGAGTACCTGCTCATGTCGCCATGGTAACGTTGGCTGTTTGACAGAGCCCATGACAAACAATCTTCCGTGCAGATTCATTTTAAGAAAGCGGCCTTTTCTCTGCTGCAGGCACATACACACCACTGACTCTTCAACAGGGTTCTTACTGCTGTAAGGACTCTGAATAACAATAGAGCTTAACAGCTGAAGCATCAAAACATTGATCCCCCGGCCAACAAACAACGATCAACAAGCAATAAAGTAAGCACATCTGAATCTACACTGCAAACAAAAACACTACTGCATAATTATATAAGGCCATATTTCTTTGTAGCAGCCCTCTAATGAAATTATACATCTTGGACAAAGTGTTTTATTGATTCGTCTGTTCCGCTTGATGGAGCTCGGATAGCTGCAGGGCATCCTCGCCACCCCACAAATCTGCTGTGACCCTGAGCTGAAGCAGCACAGGTCTTTACAATCTCATACAAATATGTCTTTATGTCCCGTGGCACGCCCTCAAGAAATCGGCTCAGCATGCTGTTGATCAGGTATTGCCATGTCATAGCTAAGAGGGTGGCCCCATGCAGCGCAGGCCTCCGGTGACAAACAGGAGATATAATGGACTGTATCACCGGATAAATTTCTGTCAGGGCCGAGAGAATGTGGGAGGGTTAATCATAAAAAAGGCAAACATGCCCTTTAGAGCTGGACTCATCTCTTAATGGAGCCAATCTCAGGTCAAGGTTTCCCATGGTTACTTTTGTGAAGAGGGGCGGTGTGCTCTCCTGCCATGACACCGTTAATACAGTGGAGATAAATTAACAACCTCCTCTGCAAAGCCATCTGGGAATAGTTTCCACCTCACAGCACATGGCAAATTAAAGCAAAGGGTAACAATATTTGCAAATCAGCCAATGATGATGGGGACAGAGGCAATGCTATTCGTCAGAGAGTTCGCTGTCCTTCGTGACCGCCACTACCACCCTCCACTTCACGGAGGTCAGAACAAAACTGTGGTTCACAGAAAACACCACCGAATTCATCTTCTAGGGTTGTTTTTTTGACAATGACAACTTGCATCTGTGAATGTTAAAAGGAACCAGATAATTCACAAGAATAAAGTGTCCACACATTGCTCAAAAGATATATTCACATACTGTTGTTTTAAATCTAGTCTTTATAAACACTCAAGGCTGCTTTACACTACAGTTGTTGACACTCACCCACTTTCATACAGCGCGTTTCCCATCACTCATCGTTCATACTCATTCTCAGCTGGCTGTCTTTCCCAAGGACACATTGGCATGTAGACGAGAGGAGACGGGACCAGAACTCACAACCTTAGAGTTGGAGGCCGACTTGCTCAACCACTGAGCCTCCACACCACGGTCGCCCCACATTATAATGTACCTAAACACAGTTTATATGCAGTATATTCATTGATGCACCATTTTAATTTCTCTTTACTGTTTATTTGGAACCCAAAGAGATGTTTGTTTTAATTCAGAGTGAGTGAGTTTTTCCTGTCACACAGAACACATCAGCACTGACTTCTGTTAAGGTTTTTGGCTTTTAACAAGCACTGTAATGGGTGTTATCATATCTTACAGAATAAACAATATACTTGTTGTTTTTGTTTGTTTTTTTCAAAAAGACCAATGAAGGAGTGCGGACTATATTACATGAGTGATTTACACAGGCTTGTTCTTTCAAAAGTTATTTTAGTGCAATACAATAATCAGGTTAAAAGGAAACAATGTGAAGGTTCATGGTGTAAGGACTGACAAGTAAATCAGAATACTTAGCTAAACATAACCTTAAGCGTTTAGTTTATGTATGTACAACAATCATGCAAACAAAGCTACATCATCCAGTGTTGAATGAATTAGTAATTGTCATTTTTAATGTAGATGGCCTGTGTTGTTTCACTACACTGAAGTCACGACAACAGGAGCAGAAATGCACAGCTCCCACGTTCTGCTCGTCATGTCGTAAAATCTAAACGTCTAATAACGTACGTTTCATTCCTCATTGTGGAGTTCAACTCAGAGTGGCCCAGCCAAACCCTTGCCACGGGAGATCTACAGCACAGTCAGACATTCTGTGGACTAATTGCCCAGTCCAAGTGCAGGGAGTTCAGCCATAGAGAACGTGGGAAGTCGACTGACAAACCTGCAACAGTCCAGGCAGAGGGCAAACTCGTCAAACAGCAGGGGACACTGCACATCGCACCAGGAGTCTCCTTGAATTGTTGAGAATAAAATCCATCAAATCCTATCGCTCACACTGCAGCCCCACTGTTTGGCCATAAACAAGTGCCAAATTGTTTTTTTTTCCCCACCGACTGTATGTTGCGAGAAAATAAATCAAAGTCCAATAAAAAGCGGATGTGTGATAACGCAGATAGATTCACTGCATGTTCTCCTTGATAGGGATCTACTCTTGTCACCATATTTGTGATTTGTGATGCTCTGCCACCTGTTAACATCAAACTCCTGTCTTCCGACATAACCCCCGACAATCTCTCTTTGATTGGACAGATTAGGCCGCGGCTTTGTCCGGTTTCGCGTGTGCTGAACGTCGCTCAGCACAGTGCCACTTCGTCCTCCTCTCACATTAATATTCTTATCCAAAAATGAAAGGACAGAGAAAAGAAGAAATGAATATGGTTAATCCAGAATCTTTTGAGAACATTAAACATCTCATCAAAGTTAGAGTCAAATGTCTTTAACTTCACTAATGTATATCTAAACTGCAAAAATACAATGACTGGATGCAACACCGTGAATGACAACTGCTGTAAAATACCAACAACTGCCAAATAATAGTGATCTGCGATACAAGTGATTTCCTTTTCGAGCCGATAACGAGTAAAATTCAGGCTGGTATCAACAATACTGATCCAATACTTGATTATTTAACTATCAATATAATTATCATACAAAAGGTGCATGTTAATTGACAGCGTCTGAACAGGGAATATATTAAAATGCTTGCCTGAACATTTTACACATAATTGAATAAATCATTTAATAAAAATAACATTCTGTATCTTAAGAATGCGGGGAACTCTCGTTGTTTGAACATCAACACACAAACGGAAGTCAAGTAGACACATTTTCTCCCTCTGTACCTGGACAGTGTCATAACTGTCTGGGATCAGAAGTATTAATATTTCAATCTTGATCCACACGACTACCAACCACCATTCCCCAAATTACTAAAATATTGATATTTTAAGACTTGATCCTAGAATGTCTGGGATCTGTGTTACACAGGGATAACGTGTGTGTGTGTGTGTGTTTTCTTCCTCTTTCCAAAGAAAGCCAAATAAATCAAATGTCTGTTCAACCAAGTGTAGCAGTTTTATTATTTCCGGAGAGGAACAATGCCAAAACAATGCCTTTTTAAACCTAATCTTACCGACAAAAGGAAAACAGAAAATAAATGACAAAAAAAACAACTTACCTAAGCTTCGAACTTAAAACAAGAGAAAAGATGAAAAAAGAGGTGAAACAAAATGGCTTCTCTCTCCTACTTTTTTATGGGAACAATTTTACCCAAACACAACAATATTATTTATCTTAAATAAATAAAAACTCTCTCAAAAGCAAAAAAAAAATCTACTTAGTTTTCAAAATGAACTTACACACCATGCAGTAAATTAATGATCTTATCTTCACTCACGACGACTAATAACTACTTTCAACATTATTGCAATGACACAGACACAGGGTTTGTTAGGAAGTATTAACATTTCACCTAACATTCACCGGCTCATCTCACAGATGAGTTCAGTGCTCAGGGTTTACTATACAGACGATGAGGGATTTTTTTTCTTGACAGCTCTGCACAGTTCTGACATTGTCTGGTCTTTTTATTGGCTCTTAATGACCGTCTATTAAAGGCTTCTATTTTGAGGAGCACTCTCGATTTGAATCATTGGATCCTTTGACTTTTTCCACTGCTAGTGAGTAGTGACCCTTCCATCCATCTAATTAAACACAATTTACTGATCACATAAGCCACTTTCCCAGATTCCTGTGCCCACCAACAGTGAGCAAAGAAAGAGGCTCATTAACAGGGTCTCTACACTATTACACCAGAGAAGTAGAAAATTGGGATTCCTCAGGTCCATTTGGACTCAAAAGCCTTAAGCTATGCAGAGGAACATCCAACGTGCAATTAAGGCAGGTACAATAGCACCATGCCAGATACAATAATATACAAAAAACAAGAATGTGAGGTGAAAATAGACCTTGTGTTTTCCCAAGGCACGTAAAAAGAAGCATTATATAAATCACCAGCTGCAAAGTTTGTCGAGAGCAACAATCCGGGGGGAGCGGGGGGCTATTTCGGGTTTCATTTTACAAGAGGAGGTGGAGGAAATCAATACGCTGAGTGTTGGCTTATTGCCAACTTGCTGGGGTAAAAATGAGAAGATAACCTAGAGCAGCAGGTTGTTGTTGTTGTTTTTTTTCCACTTACACCACACCTGCAGCCCAGGATATTACATCACCAACACATCGACGGGGCAGAGTCGAGCACGCACATTTGCGCCTGGTGGAGAGAGAAGCTCATATCAGAGGGATGAGATCCAGCAAATACTTTCTTCTTCTTCTTCTTTCTTATTTCAAATCTTGTTTTAGAGAAGAATACGCCATCACATTACTGGTGTTTTTTTTCCAATCATGAAGTGGTAAGGTACTCTGGGAAGGTTTGCAAAAATCCAATTTCCAAGGAGACCTGTGTGCTTTTGTTTTCACAGCCTCTAACAAAGAAAGTGAGAGTTATGACTCTCAGACAACCACTCAGTCAGTTTTCTGGTCATGCAGACAACATAGATTTAAGTGTATGCACAGTGTAGCTTCTCCAGTTCCAGGAATTATTGGTGGGATTTCATTTAATTAATGGTTAAAAGAAGCTGGAGCACTGGGCTCCGTGGAATAGTAAGGGCCTTGTCTGAGACGTATTTGAAAGGTAGTGTGATTATAATTATTACAACAAGATGACAGAACAGACCGCATTCACTTTGTTATAGCATTTGTGTGCCTGGGTAAAAAAGAGTCTGTCCACTGCGATGGTGTCCTTCTCAGCTTAGTTTTACCTGGGCTAAAGCTGTCATTCTCAGGGACTTGAGTTGTCTACTTTCTGTAAGATTAGCAATAAAATTCATATGACACGTATCAAAGAAGGAACTGTGACTGACAAAAAAACATTTGGTGCCAACTCAACAAAATTTACTCAAACACTGAGGCAGAAGTGAAAACATTTGAGTTTTTGGAAAAGGGAAATATACATAACCGATCCTACAAACATCACAGGGGTTTTAATTTTTGGAAATGCAAAAGTACAAATGTTGTTTGTAAAGTTACTTTTTTAACTGCAGCAACTTCGGTATTGGCAGATATCGGCTTTAAAATGTATTATCAGATATCAGCAAACACATTAAGACCTGCCGATATGACTAATGACTACAACATTAACACCCTCTACATCTATTGTTTCTTTTTTCACAGTGATTTATTTTGCTCAATAGAGTACATTTATACCTACATATGCTGCTATGCAAAATATTATGTTAATTCCATTACAGAACAGACTAAATCGGTGTCGTATCAGTTATCGGCCCAAGCACTCCCGATATATCCTACTTCGGATATTGACAAAAGGTCCAATATCATGCAACCCTATCAAATATGTTACAGTCCTAAAACAACCTAATTGCTATTCAGTTTTGAATGAACACTTGCTGATATCATTATTGCTTTCACAGATTCAGTAAATGTTAGGCTTTTAACATTTTTGCAAGATGTCTCTCCCTTTCCCACAAAAATCATTGAGTCACAAAGGATGTATGTAGCTAATGCATGTTTCTATAGTCCAGTGCGTCTGACACTCTGTGGCTCACATTAGTGAGTGAGTGCGTCACTCGTAGCTGCTCATGCCAGTGATGGACATCAATAACCACCGGCGCCATGCCTGTGGTTCGTAATTGTGTTGGAGGGGTCATTGTGGGGTCAACAGGTCATTCCCGAGTCTGTCTAATGAAGGGAACACAACTCTCACTCACACCAGTGCTCTGCAAAGCCCTCCCCAATCCCAGGCCCCATTGCCCATGTCAATCACATCATCAGTAATAGATATGCAGCAAAGCCCATTTCTCCAAACAAGCTGGCAAACGAAACAACCCTGTGGTCAGTGAGAAACCTGCAGTGGTTTAATTTATCGACTAGTATGTTGTGCCATGTCTGGTTTGGTTTGTAAGTGAATGCCAAACAGGATGCTCTCTCATCTTAGTGCACCTACTATAGACTATAAGCATTACTGTTGCGTGCCGATATTACATGCAAAGTCAATGAAAAGCCTCCTTGCTTGGCGGCCCAGTGACGCGGAGACGCAAATTCACAACATTTGGCATCAAAACCACGTGATGCATTTGCACAACAACCAATCAGGAGGTCAAGGAGAAATGGAAGACTAAACAATAGTTGCAGTGTAGTTGCAGTGTAGTTGCAGTGCACCCAGAGCTCAGCGACACATTTAGTTTCATCAACCCAGACAGAGGAGGGATGGAGTGACCATGAGAGAGGGTGAGCCAGGAGGTTTCTGCTCCATGCGTTTCCATTCCTTGATTGAAGCAGTTAAATTTGGCACAGTATGGCACCAGCTCACACTAGCACGAGCCACAGTTGGGCTCATAATGCACCTGTCTGTCGAATTCTCTGCAGTCCTACAGTATCTTTCCTCAACCCCACTGTCTGCTACAAGGAAACCAGAAACATGAGGCCGGTGGACGAGGTAGAGAAGAATCAGCTTACAGGGCCGTTAAGCAGCAGCAGCAGCAGCAATGGAAACAGCAGAGGCACCAGCCATTAACTGCAGAGTTGGGAAGCTTGTTGACTCGTGATATTTTTGCATAAAACATGTCTCGAGAGCTGGAGGGGAACAGCAAGTTTTTTTGTGAACAGAAGGAAACAAAACAGTGCAGTAATAAATCTGAAGATATATGATGTGTTATATATACATATATATATATATATACACACACATCTAAATGCCCTATGTGCTGAAGTGAGTGCAATTTGTCTGCCAAATGTAAACATCTGTGTTGTGATGATATCAGAGGCAGCAGCTCAGTCATCAGGCAGTGGGACAGAGGGTCCTGCTGCTGCTCCTACAGAGACAGTCACTGCTTTGTCCTTATCTGGATACTAAATTAAATGTAGATCAATTATTCACACAGTAGCGGTTCTTCGCTAAGGCAGCACTATTTTCCATTTCTTTTCTTTTGTTTTCACAATGTGTTTGAGTTTTCCATTTTTGACAACAAGAAACAAGAAAAACATAACAAAAAAACAGACATGATAGAAATTAAATTTAAAAAAATGAAAACGAATAGTTAAAGAAATTATATAAATACAATTACACAGAGTAATGATAATCATATCGGCCATATCGTTGGTGTGAACTGAGGCTACGGATTAACACAGTTAAACGAAGGTTAATTAAAAATAACCTGAGGTGAATGTTTGGAGATTAAATCCAGGTCAAACACAGCAGCAGGCGGCGAGGACTGGACAACAGACTGGCAGCAGACGGTGAGCACACAGGAGAAGGTGGACCTTGGGCAAAGGTAGAGACACATTTTGGCTCTTCCAGAAAAGAAAAAAAAAAGTGCTGCAATCTGTGAAAATTGATAGTGAAAAGAACAAACCACTCGTCCCGTCTTCTCTTTAGGTTTAAGCGGGGCTTATTAGAACAAAAGGATCTCGCAACACAGCAGACATATCATATCGTTGCAAAGGGTGCCACATTTGTAAGGAAAATGTATTTGTGGGTTGAGTATGCCCATGAAAAACTTGCCAAATGTTCTCTGCCAATGCCAAACAGCTAATTCTGCTATTGACTCTTGTTTGGTGTCATTTATTGGATTGGATGAATGAAGTCTGAAGAAACAAGACATATTGGCAATTTAACAATTTCTACATAAAGCAAACAACAATGTAGAGGAACCACGCAACAGCCTGGCGGAGAACGCTATGTTACTCCAATCTAAATGTCAACCTCAGTAGTTTTACAGAGTGAAAGGTTCAGTGGTGCCTTTGCCTTAGGTATAAACTCCATTTTAGCTATCGGCAGGCCAATTCTTGTGAACAGCCATGACAATAAGGTCCACCACCCACCAAGCGTCAGCTCTGGTGATGTATTACAAGTCATCCATCACCATTGGCTGGTATGAGTCAGAGGAGGGTCCTACACACCCACACATCAGACATACTCCAAGGGCAAATGAGGATTGTCTTTGAAATCTTAAGTGAAGGTAACAGAGCTCATATTGGTATGATTGGATTAGACTTGAAATGCCCCGAGGAGTTTGTGCACATGGGAAATGAAGTTGAAAAGCTTATTTTGTTGAAAGCACAGTCTGAGTCTTTCTTGTCAAGACCCGAGAGATAATGAGATGAAGAGGCGCTGAAAACATATCGTGCTGAGATATTCACAGTAATGAGTTGGCTTGATGAATTAATTGCACGACAAGTAAACAAGACATTTTTCAAAAAAAAAGTTGCATTACACGCGCGTCCAGTTTCAATTTTGTTTTGCTCTGATTGAAGCACCGACAGATACGGGGGGAGAGAAAGTCTAGATATGAATTAGTGCAAAAGTGAATGGTTTTTGGTCACATAGAGAACACACCGTGTCTAAACGGGGTCTCTTGTCAGAGGAAGACGCTCAAAAACGTCCCTCAATC
The DNA here is from genome assembly GCF_019176455.1 of Solea senegalensis. Classification (NCBI taxonomy): domain Eukaryota; kingdom Metazoa; phylum Chordata; class Actinopteri; order Pleuronectiformes; family Soleidae; genus Solea; species Solea senegalensis. The sequence goes on along the minus strand of NC_058030.1, from coordinate 11,851,322 downwards.
ACTCTTTGTGTGAACAGTGGCGTTCTGAAAAATGGCACGGAGGAAGAATATGTGATGGTGAACTCGGCGGAAGCCGGAGAGAGTAAAAGTAAATTAAACAGTGCGATGATGAAAAAGAAGACGAGTGGAGAAGGCGGGCATGCGAGGAAGATGGAGGTGGCACGGCGAGACAGCGAAATAGAATTATTGAGAATATTTGAGAGAAATATGGCTACACATGTCAGCAAACAGCCCAAGACGTCAACACTGTGTAAAAATAACCTGTCCAATTATGAAGAGGGACGACTATCCTTTCTATCTGGGATGCTTTACTGTAGACAAACATCCTCCCTGATTCCCTCTCTCCTCTTATATACACCTCCTGTAGATGCCTATGATAATGCGATCTAGAAAATAGATTGGAATTGTTCACTGTGTTTTATAAAGATGGATCATTTTGTCAATATCCTATGGCTGGCTAACGTTAGCTCGCAGCACATGACTTTCCATTCCCCAGCAAATATGGTCTTTAATGCCTTCGTCAGAATGTATGACTGCTGCTATTCTCACTATCCATTTAACAGCCTCTAAAAGGAAAATTTATTTTTGTAAATTAGCTCCTGTATAACATGACTGTATCATGGATCATAAACCTTCAGTCAATACAGCAATAACGCGAGAGGAGAAAGAGGGGAAAACATCTCACTGGCCCCTCGCCTGCGTGCACAGTTACACTGCAGGCCCAGCTGGGGAGGTGGCAGCTGTTCCTGCTAGAAGCTCACCTTCTTGCTCCTCCATCTACTACCTTCCCCAGAATCCCAAAGTAACCATTTCCTCATCAGCCTATTACTTTCAATAGGCGTCAGAGTAATTGGCTATTTCACACATGTAAGGGTTGAGCTGGCAGAGGGTAAAGGCCAGGCAACCAGGCTGTCAGTGTCCTGCACCACGGTCATCCATCAATTATTATCAGGCCAAGGAAAAGCCACTATCGGCCTGATCCGGCACACTCACCAGTCTCCTTGGGTTATCCATTAACATGTGTGTTAACTGTGTGGATGTACTTTTTAGACGCCACGCTAAAATGTTTTATATCTTTAGATAGATTGGCTGAAGACTAGTGAACCTTACACTAAGGATATATAACTTTATTGATGTATTTTACAGAAAGGAGAAGATGACAGCCATTTCTTTCATTGCGTGATGTTTCTACTTTTAAGACTCTCTGGATTTCACACTGGATTCTACAGGTGGCAAATACTAATTCGGTCTGTCTTCTGCTTTCTCGTAAGCCTGAAGATAAGTGCTCAGGAGTTGTGTGTCAGCAATGGCAGCTTAGCTGTAAACTCTTAACACATAATTTACACACTCCACATCAGACGATTGGGCTGAAGATGACATCAAGAGTAAAGAGCACTATTATTTGTTAAAGCCGGAAGCTGAAACGAAGAAAAGTAAAAGAAAAATAGGGAGCAAAAGAAAAGCACGAAAACAGATGGGTTTTAATTGTCTCAGCCTATAATCGAGCGGTAGTTGGCAGGTTTTGTGACTGTACTAAAACACAGCATGCTCCTGAACAGTGTCGAAACACCTCATCTGGGGACAGAAGACTGTTCTTTATCTGGACTCCTCATTCACAGTCACTGTGATGTTGATTTGCATGTTGCACACGTATCCAAACGGCTTTGTCCTCTCTGCTAAACACCTGAAACAATTTCAGGTGTTTAGCACCCCATATTTTTCCAAAAAAAAAAGAAGATATCACGTCATGTCTCTTAATACTGCAAAGTAACACCACACATATCTTAGTATTCATAAAAGGCAATGAGTCACTCTCCTCTGTGCAGTAAAAACTGGGAGTGAAGATAAAGGAGGGCAGGCTTCTGGTTGGTTGGCTAGTTGGCTCACTGTCTCTCCGCTGACAGGTTGTGATAGGCATCATCTATCACCGGTGAAAAGGCCTGAGGGCTCACCACACCAATCACACTGGTGCCAGATGTTACAGCCGAGGTACGGCACACATCCTCACGCACAGACACGCACGCAAACATAAATCACACATACATACCCAACATAATACACAAATGCACGAGCAAACTTATGAAGAGACTACTTTTTTCCCCTTTCACAAAGACACTGAGGACATGTAACGCCGAGGACAGACTTCATGTCTGAAGCACAATTACAGCCCAATCCAATAAATGCACCGTGCCTCGACCCGTTGGCCCCAAATATCGATCATTATATACAGTGTAGTTTGTTATTATGAATCACACCCAAGGAGAGATGTGTGACACCTCCCAACAGGGCGTCTGGCATGTTTGACTATACACAAGACTGTATAGTCTAGAGCGGGGTTGAAAAAAATAGATTTACCAATTTATATGAACTCATATTTGGAAAATCTGATATTGATTCACCAAATCCTTAAATCGATCGTTTAATATATGGCTTTCACCCTATGTCGGCAGAGATTGGCACCCGCAGCAGCCCCATGACCTTCATGTGGAGGAAAAGGTGGTAAACAATAAATGGATGTACTTCAGAGTTACATTACAATGTATACAATCACAGAAAGAGAAAATGAACCAAGCTAAGATGCACTAAGGAAAGAAAATATGTTATCAAGCAAATGGACCACACAACCTCACAAGAAGAAGACAATAGCAACAGTGAATGCAAGAGCGAAAGAGAGGCGGGGCTATGATATCATCGTTTTCTCAAAGTAATATATTGGTTGTAAACACGAAAACCCAAGGAAGGCAGTTGCTGTTTCCGTATGGATTAAAAGCTGATTCCGTGAAAAAAAAAAAAGAAGGCCACCACGCTGGATGAGCAATTACAGCAACAACTTCACATCCCTCCACCCCCCACAGAGTCAGATACTGTGAGCTCACCTGTCAAGTGCCCGCATGCTTTTTTATGGTAGTTTACAGGATGCACATTAGAGCAGTAACTCCCAAATAGTCAGAGGAAAAGAACCATTAAACAGGAGCTCAGCAATTTTAATAAGCTGGATCTCTCACTCTCACTCTCACTCACACACACACACACACACATGCGCACAGACATGCGCACACACATGCGCACACAGGCACAAATGGGATTACTCATGAGTCCTTTCTCTCATGCTATGCTTTCTAATGAAGTCATTCATTTGCTGATTGGAAATGGCCATATTAGAATATGTAATAACCCCTCTCACTCCTAATTTGATTGATCACTTTTGCTTAACCACCACACGCTCCAAATGTGATTTACTCACTTTTTAATCTGGGGGATAATTCAAACACAGCCCCGTGAGAGTCGGAACTTGTCAAGCCTGTATACGCTTTCCAGGATTTCCCATGTTGCATTTGCTGGCGTGTTTCTGAGCTGAGTGAAGGAGGAGTGGAGGAGGGGAAGGGCCGATGCCGAAGTAATGGACCTCTCCATGCTGTGCGTTGCTCGCCGAGAGCTGCAAGGTATGAAGGGCGATCGTATGACTGCCCCTACATCACACTCCAGGATCCACACACTACAGTGGTAATAGAAGTGCTAATGTTGATTTATCAGTTTGGACTGTGATGGTTGGGTTATATTGGTCTGGGCAGGGAACCTTTGCCAATGTACACCACTTGTTAATATAATAACATGCATCAAAATCAGGAGTGTCACGATTCTCCAAATCCTTGATTTTTTTCTTTTTTAAGGTCTCGATTCCATTCAATTCTCAATCTTCCTTCTCTCTTTTAGCACAGATGGGTCTGCCATTTTTAGACTTGTCTAATTTAGTCTAGGATCATTAGGTTTACGTCATAAGTCGTTTAATTTTTTAATACATTCATGGTGTCAATGTCCAGTGTCGTTTGTTTGCAATGTACCACACTAAGGCCTTATTGTCAAATTCTGATGCAACGAGTTGATGCGTATTCGTGCAACAATAGCAACAACCACAAAACAGTTTTTTTCCGACTGCAGGACGTCACCCTGGGGGCGTGGTTAAATCCTCCCACCTTTGCTTTCGAAGGTCGAGATTTTGACGTTGTTTCGACCAATACCCGATTTACAATGGAGATTGTGACACCCCTAATCAAAACTAATTCATAAAAACATACTAAATTAAATGATTTTTGATAATTTATGCATTCACGTTGAAGACGTATGAACAAGAGTTCAATAAAAAGACAACAAAATAAATTGCCATTACATGTGAAATTGGATTTTCTTGGAGCATTATGGGATTGACGACTGTTGTTGAAGATATCACAGTCTTGTTCAGGTCCTTTTCTTCAGAATGACACAGGACCTCCAGCTTGTTGCTGCCGAGCTTCACTGCTGGCTTTCCTGACAGCTTTATGAAATCGATAAGTCACTGAGGACTGATGTGTTTTCTCTGGAAACGGCTCACACAGAATGAAAATAGATGATTACGGGCTGCAGCAATTCTGGGTCATTTTCCTCCACCCGGTGACCCCCCACGGTGAATGGGTCCTCTTGGCGGCCATTTTGCATCCATTCTGTCACATTCACTGATCGATAACACGCAGAGCTGCACAGTATATTACCGCAGTAAATAAAATTTGTGAGGTCAGTAAAGATGTTCTAGATCAATTTCAGATGTGGTAATTGATAGACTCTGGTATATTGCTTCAGATTTCAGTGTTCACCAATGTACAGTATGCTATCTGAGCCAACAATGAATACATACAGTATGTCCATTGCAAGCTTGTTCCTATGGGAGAAATGGTAAATGTCAATTGAATTAAAAGAATAATTTTTCAGTTTCCCCCAGTAAAACAGACCAGATCTGGATTAGGCACAGAGAGTCTTAATTTGAAAATTCTTAAAGCAGAACTATGCAGGGTTTTACCCTAATTTTACAGCTCCAGGGTCATTGTGATGATTAAATGGTCCGTCTCCACTCGTCCTAGTCTTTGTAGGCAGAAAACCAGCCGTGCATAGTTGGGGATAAATCAAATACTTGACCATATGCAATAGTTTTGATCTTCTTCTAGGAGCAGTTCTTTGCCTTTAATACAACATGAGCATCTCATTAAGCATGTGCTTAATAGCTTGTAAACTGTTCAAAGTTAATTTTCGATACTGACTTAAAATAGATATACAGAAGGCACATAATATGATATTTTGTCCGCTTTAAATGCTTTATAAATTGTAGCAAATATCAAATAATTTGGATATTTTCAGCTCCAGGTGCCCTTACCTTTCCTTTAATAGCTATGCCACCTTCATTATCATTAGAGCACTCAACATTTACACTGTTTGTTATAAGTTTATTCCTTTTAAAATGTGTACCTCTTCATACATGTCCTCATATTTAAGAGTGTTTGGATCGTCTTTCACGCCAATTAATTACTTAGATTAGATAATGCCATCCCAGTGTTGTAACCGTGTCATCCATGAGTATTAAGGTATTCTGACATGTGAACTCTACATACACTGCATATTTCATTTTCATGTAGTTTGCCGAATGCTTATTTAAAGACACCACTATTCCACAGTGGGTACAGATTTTCATTCTTGAGTGCTAAACAAATTGGTTAATTATGTCATAATGTGACTGTCAAAAAAGGGAAACAATTTGGATGCTGTGAAGTGATCATTGTTTCTTAAGGGATTTAATAATAATTGCTGGTTTGGAATAAAACACTAAGTGCTCTGTGAAATTGAAATGTCATATTTCCACATTCTGACATTTCATAGACAACTGAGCCAAAATCTAAATTATTTGATTATCAGATTATTTGACAAGGAAAATCGAACAAGATAAGTCCATTTTTATGTTGAGTACATATCTGGATACAATCAGTGAGGACAGCAGCTTTACAACCTCAGACAGACTTGTCTTCAGGGAAGTTCAAACAGAGATGTTGATCAGTACACATGACGCACCAAATTGTCCCTTAACAATACGTTGTGCAGAGTTTCCTCGACGTATGTTGAATCGCAACGTCCCGTTGATCACGGCATGAGGTGGATAAACGGGTGAGGTGTCAGAGCTGACATCGCATTATGATGCCCCACTTTGATCCGCGGTGTCTCTTCTCCTCGTCCCGTGTGTGCTCTGATGTGCACACACACACACACACTCATTCAAGTACGACTGTCACGCGAGATAAAAAAAAAAAACTTTATGGTCTAAGTTCTAGTTTGTTCTGTCGCTGGGGATTTTTTTCCTTTGATCTGTTTGTGTTGAGATCTTTATGCACAGGGTTAACAACACAACGTATTGTCCTTTCATCCATATCGCCTCTCTCTCTCTCTCCCCTCTTCTACACACACAGTGCGAGCAGTCTTTATCAAACAATAATACAAAAAAGCAGGATATCTGGCGCAGAGAAGGCGGTGCCATAGTGTGTCAGTACATGACTTAGGTAGACCGCATTAGATTACTAGCCCCTTTTTCTGTTGGTGAAGTCCAGTAACAACATTATCTCCCTCCCTGTTGCCTGATGATCATCTAAACCCGGAAGCACCTTCACATTTTGTGTGTGTGTGCAGGGGTCATTAAGATTGATTCCAAAAAGTGTAGTTATTGTACACAGTGGGCAAAAGTAACCCCACCTTACACCCTACGTCAGCTCTGGTTGGCTCCAGCTCCCCAGGGGAATAAAGCAGTAGACCAGGGGTCAGCAAGTGAAGCATCAGGCAAAACCTGTTTGATTTTTTTTTCCTTATTAACCATTTTTCTTCAAATCTAATCTATTCAATGTATACGAGATGTGTTGGTAACTAGTTTTATTAAAACTGCTCTTTGACTCATCCTCTTTCAAAATAAAGGCTCTGAATTTGGCATGAATTTGTTGTTTTTGTGAAAAAAATATATATATTTATCTACCAGGCTGGATATTAATGCTAGTGGTCCAGTTTTAGCCCACGGGCCTCCAGTTGCTAACCAATGCAGTAGACAATGATTGAACACAGCTTATTAAGCATAGGCTACCAGCATCGAGAACATTTTTTATTGGTGACCCATTGAATTTCTCAGAGACCCATGAAAATGTGCCCCAGTGGGTCGTAGGACTATGAACACTGCCTTCATCACTTCTCACTGACTGATGCAGGACCCCGGTTTCTGGTTCCATTGAACACTGAGCAACAGAAGCATCTTACAAAGACTCAAAGATCAAACAAACACCACTCTCTTTCTCTCCTTGTCTTCTATTCTCTCCTTCTTGTCTGAAAAGATGATTCTAACACAGTTTAGGTGACACTTCCCTCAAAAGATGTGTATTCTTCAGTCTGCTACACAGCTGTTGAATTGTTTCCTGGAATGAATCTAAATATGCCGTGCTTCAGTGAGAGACTCATTTTCACAATGGGGCTGTAACAATAAGAATTTCACCCCTTTCAGTCCTGCTGAATACCTGATGATGCAGACGTGAACCACAGGTCAATAAAGGCTTGTAAAGTGTTTGGTACATGAGTACAAAATTGTGACGGATATACTTTGAAACCACAAAGGTAAAGGTAATGTAGGGTGGTATAATCTCTCTGTCATCCATTTATATCTACTACTTAAGTGTGCAAGTGAACTGAATTGGTGACTGGTGAACTGCACATTGTTTGGCAGCAGTCTTTCCCACTGTAAATGTAAAACTATAAACTTCACCACTCCAGCCTTTTAGGAGCACAATTGGAGTGTGAAAGTTTTGAGATAGGAAACTGTGTGTGTGTACTATGACATTTTGACGGACAGATTTTCGAAAATGTCACTTTCATTCACTAAATGAAATGTATTCACTCTCTTTCTGTTTGAACCTTAATATGGAATCAAAAAAAAATCTGCAAATGCTTTATGGTTTAGGGATTCCCATAAGTATACGGTAAGTATATCACCACTCCTCTCACCACCGTAGCGCCTCCTGGTGTGGGCACTAGTCCGGGCACATCCAGTTGCGTACATTCAACCGCAGAAGAAGAAGAACTACTCTCGTTGTAGCTGCTGAGATGCAGAGCATCCACCGTGCCAGAGGGGGAGCTGTGTATCTGAGAGCTGGCCTATCTATTACGTCACTTCCAGGTACCTGGCCAATCACAGGACAGTGGGAAAGCTCTCGTTGGCTGGCCAATCACAACACACTCCACGTTCTGGGGGTGTGGTTTTGGTCTGAAACAGCACGGCTGACGAGAGCATCACTGAGGAGATATTTTGATCGGCTCGTTTGCAGCGATTAGGAGGTTTTTATCCATGAAAACAAGTTTATATATGTAAGTAGACCTCCATAACTAACATATATGTGTGATGCAAGCATTCCATGTCGCCTTTAACCCATTCTTCCCCTGGGACTGGGGCTGTCGTAGCACGTAGCAAAAAAACATGTCATAAAGCCATATCTTAACTTTTAGAAACGCAGACATGCTGCATCCCCACAGAAAGGTCAGAAACTCAACTAAAACCTCATGAAAACCACTGTTATGATCACCAAACCCATTAAAAACAGCCATCAATCAGTGTAAACACTGACAAATGTCGCCAGAGAATCAGCCTGGTCACATGAACAAAGAAAAAGACAACAGTACCCTTTTTATCACATTTACAACCACGATTTAGGCTTACACATCTGATGGATTCATATAAGTTATATTTATTTTGATACCAAGATAATTCACATAGAGCTTGTAATTGCATTTTTGAGCAGGTACAGTGTACTTGACCTTAGCCCTACTGTATACTGCGTGTAGAAACTAGTGGAGAAACTCAAACTGCTCACTTTGTGCCTCCATACATTTCATCCTCTACATTTGAATGTCTATTCAGCAAATATTCATGAAAACATTGCAGCCCATCCTTTCTCGTTATGCTTCGTTACAGCAGACATTTTAAGCTATCGTGGAAGGACAGGCACAGGTGTTGCTAATGACGTTAATGATGCCAGTGTACCAGTGAGCCAGCATGAATAATAGCGGACAGAGAATGTGGGGCAGCTAAATGAAATTCGGCCACTATTCACACCTGTGCTTCACCTACTGTGACTTGTGTTACATTAAAAGAATAGGCCAAAATTACACCCTGAAGGCCCTTTTCAAAGCACTTGTCACACAAACCCAGGTGTTCGTCATAACATTAGCACGGGCTGTGTTCAATTCAAAAGTCTCCGTAATTAATCTCACTTTTGACACCTGCGCTATTCCTACCGTGAAAGACCTTTTCAATTTACTACAACATGCAGTACTATGCACCATTTTAACCAGTGCTCGGATCTTTGAGTACAGTATGAACTGTATAACGTCATGAGAATTTCACACCCCGTCTGTGGCATGTGCCGTATATTCTGCTAATGATCCCAAGATGCAGCTTCACGGTTGTGAGTGACAACATAAAATGGCCGTGACCCACAAATGTCAAAACATCAAAACTCACTGATCACTCCAGGTTTAACCACTGAGGGTTTACTGTAGAGAGAGTAATGATGCTATGGAGTTTTCACTTTTCAATTCAGCACTCTCACAGAGGCGGAGCAATGTTGTAAATATGTCAAATCAATAAATCCATAAAGTAAACAGCAAACAACAAAGGTGGACTCGCAGAGCAATGAATGCATCACCAAATGAATGAACCAAAGAGAAACAAAGTCTGTACAATCTTAAGAAGAGTTTAGATTCAGCATAATAAGTGCCTGTAAGGGTGTGCCAAAGGTACTTTAATGGCATAATAAAATATGCACACATGTATTATGCATCTGGAAATGAATATTTCTTGTACCGTTAGACAGCTGACAGTTTTAAAAACAGCTTGATTCCTTCATAACTTAACTGACACATCTCTCACTGATGTAAGACCAAGGACAAATGTGCTCATACCTTAATGATCTAATCCAGTTTTAGTCATGATACCAACAAGGCCTTTCTTCCAGTCTTATGTTTCGAATATAGGTAGCAGTCAAACCATCTTTATGCATTTTTTTGCTTTTGGCTTCTCCCTCTCTAGGGGCAGATGATCCACATGTTTGATTTGGAAGACATTTTTATGCATGACTGCATTATTTTACCTGATGTGTGCTCTAATTTATAACTAATCCAGTGTTTTTTATATAAATTTATTTATCTTTGAGGTGGAAATACTGCTAAAATATGATTGCAACTCCTGCTTATTGGCAGTGTATACCTCAACGAGTCTTTTTACCTGTTGAAATACCATTAAATGGCCAGTACATACCATGAAATACCCTTTTTCACTTGAGAAAAGGTGATTTCAGCTCCGGCCTTGGGACCTAAAGGTTCTTTCTGCATCAGAATCACTTGGTTTCATTCATATGGGTAATATTTGTCAGATTATATACCTCAACCAGTACTTTTTGCCGTTTGAAATACCCTTGAAGTGCCAATACAAACTGTACAATGTACATTTCCACTTGCCAAAAGGTGATTGCGGCTCCTACTTTGTGAACTTGAGGTTTTCTATGGCTCAAAATCACGTGGTTAGAGATAGATTGACAACCCCAGACTCTACCACGTGCATATAGGGGGAAGTATTTTTAGTATTTTCAAAATACAAAAGAACAGCATGGTTTTGATGCTGTATTTTGTAGTTTTTTTGCTACATTTATTAGTTAGGTATTATGTATTTTATTTGAGAATACAATTGATGTACAGTGTCTTTGCCCATACATACATTTCCTTGGTCTCTTTTTGTCTATTTTTTCCAGGAGGCCAGAACTCGCAGCTTGCGTTGCGACCTTTAGTGCCAATGATCCCAGTTTTAAAACCCCAAGTTCTTATGAAGCCACAAATCACAGATATTTAACATGCTTGCTTTATGACATAGACCGAAAAGGCATCGCATTTTCATGCTACGTTCCACACAGAATATACACCAATGGCTCACAACTCAGTCCAGTGGTGTAATGTGGTCTACTGCAGTGAGTTCACTTTATCGTTCTGCTTCAATTACTTGTGACTCATTGCTTGTAGGATTCAAGAGTGGGAACTCTCATTATCTGTATATAATAAAAATGACTTAGCCTGTGCCATACACTTCTATAATTCTGTGCGCGTCTCCACCCGGTGCCAGGGTTACTGCCCATGTATAATATATTCCTCACAGCTGGCTCTGATAACAACCTCCTAATGTTTCATCTGTCAGAGGCAGGGTAATGGCAGCATTAGCCTGCAACAATAGTCATTCACACTTTCTGTCCGTCAGACAAGAGGTGAAGAGGAATCCAGACAGACAATGTGGAGGATTAGTAAAGCAAGCACACGTTTTTATGACACTAACCTTGGTCGACCTCTGGCCGTGAACCTAACTGAAACTCTGGAAACATTACATACCAAACAAAACGGCATGAAAAATGCATCCGACATTGACTGTTTTAGTCCACTTATAGGTCTGTTTTATCTATTTTATGCAACGTGAAAAGAGACAAGATGAAGCTCATTACCATATGACAGAGCAGCTTTTATGTGGGTTGGTTAATTAGAACACATTATCATATATCTTGTAAAAACCAATGCTGAAAAGTATGGATTGATGAAAGCTACCGACAAAAACACTAGAAGACGGCACATGCCCAAATATCTCCCTCTGATGATCACCTTGAGAGTAAGATTTAACTTTGGAAATTGATATGGACAATGAAACTGCTGAATGAAGCTGTGCACATCATTGTGTAACTGTGGTGAACTTAGGCCAACTAAAGGTTTTAGGTCAAACTGGAGAGGTGACTCTGAATTCCTTGTACATTATTCACAGCCTCATTGAGAATATTTAGCAGATTCCACAGCCACTAAGAAAATACATCCATCCATCTTCTAACACTTCGCCCTCCACATAAGGGTCACAGGGGGGCGCTGTGCCAATCTTAGCTGACATAGGGTGGAAGGCAGGGTACACCCTGGACAGATCTCCAGTCCATCACAGGGCCACATACTGTAGAGACAAACAATCATTCACACCTAGGTCAATTTAGAGTGTCCAGTTTATCAAATCCCCATATTGCATGTTTTTTGACTGTGGGAGGAAACTGGAGAACCCTGGAGAAATCCCACACACAGGGACAACATGCAAACTCCATGCAGAAAGACTCTTGTGCGACAACCTGGCACTTCTTGCTGCAAAGGCAAGAGTGCTAATTACTACACCAAACGTGTGGCCCCACAGGAAAATCCATATTTCACAAAATGCAACGACGGTATCAAAACAAGTCGTCACAATGTAGTTCGCAATCCTTTTATACTTTTCTTTATCTCTGAATAATTTCAAAAGAGCACTCTCCCTGAATAATGATCATGATTACATTCCCCACAAGGCTTAACTAATGGACTCATCCACAAGAATATCCATGTCACCATTTCACAAGGTGCGTCTCACTGTTTGAACTCACTGTCTCACTGAACAGGCAAATACACCAACACCAAACTGGCAGAGCAGAAACCACCACACAGTGAGCCTGAACCCTTCTTGATGCTGTGTAGGTGCCAAGGCAAAACTGCAGAGTCAGCCCGCGAAAAAAGCTGAGTCCAACTGAACTTGATGCAATACAATGTCCTCCAGCAAAAATAGTGCATTACCAATCAAATGCATGCAGGTGCAGGATCCTGATTACTTTGTTACATGAATACCATGAATAATTCCACTGTTTACCATGCTACTGTCAAGCAGGAAAATAAAGGGATTGTGGTCATGATAACTTCCTACTTGTACAATCCAGTCTCCTTTTTCTTCCTGTCAGTGGAGTTACTGTAGAGCAGTGAGGCAATTAGTTTTGCTCCATAGAGACTGGAAGCAGATGATGTTGACTAGCTTTAGATGTGCTTTGGTGTGTTTTTGAAATTGGATGATTATTTTTATTTTTTTTTTTTCTGCAACGAGCTTTACACAAAGGAAGCCTCCTGGCACCAGCTCGATACTTGAAGCATACGAGGAGAAAGGTATCAATATTGTCACCTGTCAACAAAATAATAACACATTTCCAACCATGTCACTCTGTGCCTTTGAGACCTCGAGAGGCAGGGCAATATTTGTCAATAACATAAAGCATGCCCTCCAATAAGTAATAATTCAGCACAGTCATTTCCAGAACATTTGCAGGTTTAAAAAATTGCTTTAACACTATCCCGCTCTAGCACTACTCGGCTCAGCTCGGTTCGACTCTACAAAGATTTCTGGTGGACTGTGATTCGACTCACAACCGCCATCTTTCGGCTAAATACACCAAACTCCCCTGTTACAAGTTTTGAATTTCACCAGAGAAGATATTAAAAAAAGCACCAGGTACTATCACTAACAGAAAAAGCAAAAAACTAACAAACGTGAAGAGCCGAGCCGTGCCAAGTCACGCTAGGACTGTATAATGGAAAAGCGCCATCACTAGATTGGCACACATTAGAGCACATGCTTCAATGTGCAAGTTTTCCCACTCGGTAATAATGAATGTGTGACAACACAGGTGCTACACTTAAAAAGAAGTGATGCCTAAAAGAAAGATGAAGAGGGTTTTACTTAGTTGGATCCTTAATGGCAGATTTTTTATCGCAGGCAGCCTCATTCATATGGCACACTCCAAGGTGCTAGAAGCAATGTTATCCATTAATAAGAGTGCAGCACACCATAGTCTAATTTTTCTCAAGCACCATTTCATAATATTCCTACACTCATAATAGCATATGCTGATATGGGTGTAACAAAATGATACAAATTGGCAATCAGTTATAAAAGTAAAGGACCGATATACATCAGTGTATTTATACCGAATCAATATAAATACACTATGAGCTGATCGATGTCCTGTCTTTTGATGCGTCTTCAAACTCTCAAAAAAAGACTCTAAGACTCCTTTTCTTGCAAGCAACTACAATAAAATTAAATCATTTGTAGGGGGGCCCAATGGGCAGCTCAGCGCATATTGACAATTTTAAATCTCTTGATTATAGGGCTGAAAAATGTCAACGTTCTCATATGTGTAATAGGATACAGAGTAGGTTTTTCTTTGATTATGCCTTATGCCTAATAACACTTTAAATATAAATTATACAGTGGAATTAACCTTACTTTAAAATTATATCACACATCAAATTGTTATTGCAGTGTCTAGCAGAAAAATCAATAGACATTATCCCAGGATTGTTCAGCCCCTTTTTTATTATCAACAGCAATCCCTATTATCAACAATGTGACGTGACCAGGCTATTATGTCATATAAAACAATAAAAATCAATTATGCTTAGTCATTGTTTGGCCTCCAATCAGAGATTTACTGATTTATTGAAGTTAAATTAGCATTTTCCTAAATTGGTAATGCTACCACAGTTAAGATGCTATCTAATGTGCAAATACATAGCATCTGCATTACTAGGGTATACATGACAGCTTCTCAAAGCCCCACTGTGTCATTACAGCGTCTGGTTGAGTAAAAGCAGTATTACAAATCAAAGCTGGGACACTGAGTGACGCCCTCTATCTGCCCCCTCCTCAGAAAGCATTGATAAAGGGCATGGGTGGCATAAATTTACTGCTAAATGGCCAACTGTCATGTAGAAGGTGAGGGATCACATCACATCGTAGGCATGAGCAGATGCCTGTGAAGGTCTAATGACGGTGACTGTGTCACCTCTGTGTGTGTGTGTGTCTACATGCACATGAATGCATTGCATGTGCATGTAACATCTCAGACAGACAACCCACACAATCGCCTACACAAGCCGCACACCAGACTGTGGAGAACGCCCACGGTGCAAAACGTTGATCTCACAGATTTTAAAATGAGTCTTTGTCATGTAAGAAAAGAGACGAGAAAAGGAGAGCAAACAGGACTGGTGGGAAAAAAAAGGCTTGGTATACAATTCCTCTGCTAACACTCAACTGAATTAAAATCAGATCAAGGTAACACAAACATGTGTCAAACACATCCTTGCGTACTTCTAATTACCGTAACTCCTAGACCGTTTGTGATCTCTAGAACATTTCAAAAACTACCAGACTTCCGCGGTATGACCTTCTCAGTAAATCCAGGCAGCCCGGTCATCATTATGGTTAAAGGTATCAGCACAGGAAGAACAATATGACATAGGGGACAACGTGTGAATGCCTGTGTGTGTGTGTGTGGGAGGTGGGTAAAGTGAGGGGTGTGTGCATTAGTTTACCCTAATGTGTGTAACGCACAGTGACAATAGAAAGGGACCCAGAGCATTAATACACCATCCATCATGAAGCTAACTGATGACTGGTTCAGACCTCAGACTGAAAGACCCACTTTCTAATGTGAACCAGACATCTGGTTCTGACCTAAAGACACAATGAAGCTTTTGGTTGTTGTGTTCCCAAAAGGTTTGAGCGGCTACATCCATAACACCAATGTTCCCATTTTAAAATGGCATTTTAAAGGAATAATTATCTCCCTCTGGACCAACGTTTCAGCTCTGCTGACTTAAAACTTAAAAACCGAATATATCACGTGAACCATACAGCATTTTTCTTAGTTTCAGAATGTAATACAAAGGAGAAACAGCAACTGTCTCTTATATTTGACCAGCAATGTTTCCTAACTTTTCTGTTTTAAGGGCCTGAAAACTTAAGGTGGCAGATGAAAATGTATTAGATGCAATGCACTTTAAAAAAACAGTATAGCAGTGTGGATGTGGAAATAAAGCATCAAGTAATTGCGTATGAATTAAGAACAATATTCCTTTCACACCAAAAAGTATGTGGTACTATTGACATCTGTGGAAATCTAGTCTGCAGTCTTGTTTCTATCAGGTTAGGAATATTTTCACTTTTTTTCATTAAAATCAACAGATGAATCATCTGTGGAAATAATCATAAGCTGTACTGTTCATATTTTCCATCTTTATTTTTGAGCGTATGAATTCAAGAAAGTAGATTATTCTGAGAAGACAATCATTCCCTGCAACCTACAGAGATGTTCAGCTGTCTCAGCTCTGGCTTCTACTTCTGCATTATATTTCTGAATATAATTCTATAAATCACTAAACAACAATGTCAGCAGGGAAGAATACAGTAAGTCTGTATTGTACAAGCTCATCCTATCCAACTTTCTACATAAACAGAACAGCAGCTTCAGCAAAGCAGAGTGTTTAACCTTGTTGTGAACAGATTTGCATCCATTAGTCATTGTTTTGAGAGGACAAAGTAAATGACTTGAATCTACGTTTTTTTCCCCCCTGATGCAGAGCCGATCACAGTATCTTAGAGGAAAAGCAAATTCATTAACGGCTTCTGGCAGCATGAGAGAGAGGATTAACAATCCCTTTATGCTGAAATGTAATTGAAAATATGGCCCATGTCATTTTTCACAAAAATGTGATTAGATATGCTCCTGTTCTATTGTGGTTAGCTGCAGCTAAGCCATAATGCGATTCTGAAACTTTCACAGACACGGCGATGTTACAGTCACCCAGGTGAAGATGAATTAAAGTGATGAAGGTAAACTGGCGAACGATCCGACTGAAGGGATTAAATAAAACATTTTTCCCTAATGAAAATACGATTTATTGGCTTTTCGATGATTTACATTAGAGCCACAGCCCGACTGTATTTATTGGAGTATATGTAAAACATTGCATTAATATTCACATCTGCAACCCAAAGTGACCAACTGTAATACTGTACTTTGAAAAATAACACGACAAACCTAAACTGCAACACAACGGACACTGATGAATCACAGATTTGAGGGACATGTTTAGCCCTGTCAGGTGCACTTACATAATGACTTAACTCAAGGTTGGAGGACATGACACGATGCTATTTCTCACTCAGCTGCTCCAGCATCTCATGAATAAGCCAGG
The DNA here is from genome assembly GCF_019176455.1 of Solea senegalensis. NCBI lineage: Eukaryota > Metazoa > Chordata > Actinopteri > Pleuronectiformes > Soleidae > Solea > Solea senegalensis. The sequence continues at coordinate 11,834,594 of NC_058030.1, read as the reverse complement.
AACATATTTTTGCTGTACATGCTTCCATTCATTAATGATGAACGAGCAAGAACACTGATCAGGACGGACGGCTGCTCCCGTAAGAGGCAGGTTCTTATTTCAACACCGCGACGCACTGACCTAAACGCACTGTACGATGCAACGTCATCCAATCCCTAATCAACGTGACATTCAGGTGCAGCCACTCTCCGCTATCGCGTTAGCAATCAAAGGTCACTATAACTTGTGAAATGTAATGTATGACATGCCAAGCATATTTTATTCTTTGATGAAAAATGCCTGAGAAATCAATAGTGTGAGTGGGGCTGTGGTGCTAATGAAGTACCCTGAAACTCCACCTGGCATTTCAGAAAGAGATTGTATACTAACCAGTAAAACGCTCGCCTAAAGGCACATGCAAAATGCAATTTTCAATCTTTCTGCTTGGTTATGAGGCATCTGGACCGTGAATTGTTGCAAATATTCAAAATCAAGATTTATGATATTTAGAAAAAATGGGAACCATGTCCCCCATCTAAATTCATTTGATTGTCAATTTTGCTCAGGAGCGGCGTGACAGCCCACATTTACACCTTGAAGATGATTAACCAACTGTATATGATCTGGTTTCTATGGCAATGGGCTCCATTTCTATACATGAACTAAGAGGAGAGAAAGCGTTGGAGCCATATGGGTCTTAAGAGAGTACTTGAACCTACCTCTCTTCACAGCATAGGACACCAGGAAAGTGGATCCATCCACATTTAATTAGCTGGTTCACTCCTACTTTATTCCTAGTTTACATTGAAATGCACAGTAATAAAAAGAGACGGATCCACATTTCAAACATAGCATAACAGCCGACCCCTGTGAATCCCAGCAAATTCATCCCATTTCTGAAATTGACATACAGATAAATAAACAAAATAAGGGCTATCATAATATATGCATCTGTACATGGAGTGCATTAATCAAATTCCAATTTCAAGTTTTGACTAAATAACCTCCACTACCACACAATTGGCATTTGTTTCATATTTCTCTGAGTTGGGGATTTCTGGATACTGGTCCAAACAAGATACTGATGCAGTACATTATGAACCAGACTATCACTGTTGAAATGATCGGGCTGGACAATAAGACCAATTTTTTTTGAATGTGTAAATTGTTCTGCATGGAATCTCACGTCAACGGCGGAGAGAGACAGTGGACAGTGTCCACAACACCGCTGTAAATTATAACTGGACATTTGTCCTACATACATCAAGCAATGCAGGGCATGAAACAGTAGGTGGCATCATAACAAACAAGGGAGACATTAACCTGAACATCAACGTCACTTCTTTCGATTTTTTTTTGTGCATTTCAAGCACATGTTTTAAGTTTACTGTCTTAACAATGTTGTAATTTGTAGACGGTCCCTGCCATTTAACCTACACTGAATTTCGATCGCTCACCTTCATCAGCTTCTTATTGTGCTGAAGTAAAAGAAGAAGCTACTCCGGGTCATTTGTAATAAGTTTGGCAGTTTTGAGGGTCAGATTCTTCACAAACTAATAATGGTTTAATTACTGCAATTTGTAAATGGTTTGGCATGAATTACACGCCGTAAATAAACATCAATCTTAAGCAAAAAAAAATGAATGACACTTTAATACAAGAGAGAAGGCCCACAGGCAAAACAGCTTGTTTCATACAAATTTGCCACAAGTGGCCATCCATCATACAGATGATGCAGAGACCTCTACAATGACACATGGAGAATATAGTAACTGCATTTAAAGGATTATCATGAACGATATATAATCCATCGAGGAGCACAAGCTTTCGGAGCGGTGAAGGCGAATTGCCGAGTTATCTCTGGAACACAAGGCGGAGGTCATTCTTTCTGCGGGGGGTCTGAGAAAGCGCCTGATTGTCAGACACAGAGAGAGCACACCACGATAAGACTCCAGCATCCCACTGACCCTGCATTGTTTCTGCCATCAAGCCTGGCACAGTGCTGATGCTCTGATAAGGACAAGAACTTAACTGATGCTTTTCCCACTGAGTGAATAATAACAAGAAAAAAAAAACAACAGAGAAGAGGCGCCCAAATAGAGGGGGAGGAGTAGCAGCGACGGGACGGCTTGTGTGTGTGTGTGTATTCATTGGCTCATAAATCAAAATGGCTTTTCATATACAAAAAGGCCCAGCTGTCATGGAGGGTGAGTATCTATCACTTCCACCCGGAGCTGGGGTGCAGTGGCAAGGTCGCTGCTGATAGCCTCGCATTGGTTTGTGAGGGGGACTGACAGCCAAGCGATATGAAGAATATAACTTATATAACTCATCTTATACACGACCATTGGCAATGGCCCTGATTATCAGGGTTGATTTACTATATCCTCAGCTGCAAGTTCATAAACATCCAGGCACAGGACGCTGCATATGGTCCCCGTTTTATGTAGATTTTGTGCACCATTAGGTCTATTTGCTGACCTGCAGATCCAACGAGCAGCAATAAAAGATGGCGTCTGTGGTTTATAAAGCGTATAACTCTGCTGAATAAACTGTATGAGAATTCTTTTTTTGTTTTGTGTTTGATTCTTGGAAAGAACCCAGCACCCCACTGGGGCCAAATGATTTTAAATGTTAATCACACACTTACACTGCCTTATTATTGGAATATTTCCTGGTCCTGGTTTTCTTTCCTTCACTTAAAAGTCTCAAAGGGGATTAGATGTCTGTTTTTCCATTAACAGAGCCATGAGCTGCAGCATTGTTCTGTCAACATAGTGTGAAAACACAAGTTTAGGTTCCGTCATAAAAGGTACTTTTTTGACAGATAGATTGATTGATTCAATTGTTTTTTTTATAGCAATCTAATTGAACATGGCCGTATTTACCACATGAGAGTTTGAATTCATCTTTGTTTGCGCCGTGTACATTTTGCTTAGAACTGCAAAAATATTGGCAGATAAATAAAATGCCGTGAAAATGCTTCGAGGAATAAAACCACTGAGGTTTCACATCACAGACACAATCTATTAAATACAGTTAACTTCAACAACAAAAAAATAATAAACACTCCCTTCATAGGTATTAAAATCAAGTATTGTGTTCATCTGTGCCATGTTTCTACTACATGACCTATTTCTCAAATTACCTGCTACCATCCAGGTTGCGTAGATAACCTACTTAAATTCCCTGAGTTTGCTTACTCGAATGCACCTCGGGGATTTCTCTAGCATCCACACATTCCACTGGGAACACTGTATGGAACAAAGAATTATGCGATAAGAAATATTACAGTGTGAAAACAAACAAAAGAGGCTACTCCAGCTTTTCATCTTGGGTGAGTGAGGACGCACAGCTTTAGCAAAGGTCTTCAACAGTTCTAATGATGCCACGATTTAAAATAATGTAGCCACTCTCTAATGAACGTGTGTCGACAACACTAGTATTGTTGATTAAACAAGACATTTTACAAGAGAATATGTGTTAGCTTAATATCTGTAAAGCACTTTCTTTGATCCTTAACGTGAGATTACTTTCAGATGCTGGTGGCAACCTTCATCAGGCAAAGTTAATGAACAGATCACCTCATTAATGTTCCCCTTCGCCATTCAGCTTTCATCTGAAATACTGTCGATTAGACACTTTTGCTTTTTTCTTAAACACCAAATTCACTGTCTCGTCATCGCTGGTTAACTGATATACACATTTTGATCTTGTTGCACACATCCAGCTTGGAATTCTAGCAATTTCAAAGAAGACATCCTCTTATATGACGCCATACAGCAAGATGCATAACTGTACAATGAGATTTTGCTGCAGATGTCTGAAAATAGTACCAAGTTTATAATATTTGCAAGCAAGGCTTAATGGATGTTTTTGTTTCAGGCAATTTATCAGAAATCATGCTTCATCCATAACCGCCAACCAGCAGAAACTAACCAATTCATCTTCACACAATCTTAGGGATGGAACGATACCACTTTGTTGTGTCCGATACCGATATCACAAACTGGAGTATCTACCGACAACGATGTTAGTCCGATACAGTCATTTTAGACCATTTATTTACTATGAAGCTGTAAACAACACATTGTGCTGAATCATTTAAAGACATAATTTAATTTGCTGATTGTTATGTACATTTTTACAGCATGTGATACTGATCAATGTCAATGACCATCCCCACAAAATATAAATTTAAAGTCAGACAAGCACAGCACACATCGATTGACCAGTTAGAGCTAAAACTACAATTTGCAGAGATATACTTTCTAACATCTTAGAGCTCAGAGTTCTGCAACTGGTGTTGCCGCTTTACATTCACCTTGTTATTTCCTGCCCACATGTTGCTGCAGCAAATGGCCATATCTGGATGCAGGTCATCTACTCAGTATAAAATCAACTATTGTTATCTTTTATTTGCACACATTATGCATATAAATGGTAAAACTTGATAATGCTATTTGCTAGACAACCATTCACAGGTTCATAAAGTGCATCTATAGTCGGCACAGTGTCTTGACCAGAGACACATCAGCACATAGTCCAGAGGAGCCTGGGGTTGAACACCACACTTGGGACTTAGAAGCCACATAGATGTGTGTAGAAACTTTTCATTCATCTTTGAAAATGAAGTTGTTCATCATGTCTTTTCTTCCCATGTGCTAAAAGGTAGCAGTGCAGTTGAATGAAATTAGTATAAAGTGGTCAGAAAGTGAGAGTCAGTGTATTGTGGAACCTTTAATGAGTAATTTTGCAAGAAAAGCTTTCACGGGCATATTTATTCAGCATACATATTCATCTTTTTCTCTCTCTGCTAATCATGGAGTAGGGTTTTTGCAAGATTTGCACAGTGAGATGGTGGATAGTGAGATGTGGGAAGGAGGTATGGTTTCTATAAAAGTCATACCACACCACTGATGTACAAATACTCTCTTATTCTCTCTGTAAGGCTTCACTGGGGTTCATCAAAGAGGTAGAGAACAGACAACATCCCCGCTACAGTCTCTTCATTCTTTCACGAGTGTGTTATCAGATCAGGTCGATGCCACTGCATACACCATCTCGTCTCAGACATGTTGCTCCCTCCGACTGTAATTAACTGTCAGGGCAGCCCAAGGGGAGAGGTCCCATGTCACGGTGTCGGGACAGTTAATTAAGAACCTTAAAGGTATTTGAAGAGAACAAAGGCCAATCCACCCAGGAAGCAACTGTGACATGTGGAAACACTGCCTCTGATTAACTTCAATTAACTAAGCTATGGAAGATAACCCTGTGTTTTTATGCTAATGCGCTCCCTAAGCTGATGGATAATAAAGAACTCTATTTCTGCTTTTTCTTTCTGCTGATAAGATTGAGGTTGATCAGGGGAGGAGAGGAAATCAAACGGACGGCTGTTTGTTTTCCTTTCTCTGCGCATCGGGGAAATGAAGCCTCCGCCTTTGATAGCACTGCTAATATTATATGCATATCTGTCAGTGACATCGCTTAATTACACAGCTGTGGACGTAAGACACAATCATGTGTGTTTTCTCCACCTGTCAGGCAGCCGGTATCTTACAGGACATCAATGAGGTGGGATATTATTGAAAAGATGGGAAAATATTTCATATTGCACGCACACACACACTATTTCCTTTATAGTTTTCTCATTTTATCCATTGACAGGTTGTATTTTTTTTCAGTACCATCAGGTTCTATTGAAGCACTAGTTGATGATTTCTTTCTCTTCTTCTCTCACTGTGTCAAAGTAATTTCACTCCTTGGTTCAGCCTCAATCTCACTTTTCCCTGAGTATGTGAGCGCCATAGTGAGATAGTGACAGTGTGTGTGTTCTTGTATTTGTGGCTTTATGGGGACTAAAAATCATACAAACCATATGGAGTGAGAACATTTTGGCTGGTCCTTACATCTTTAAAGGGCTTTTTCAGGGTTAAGACCTGGTTTTATGTTTCGGGATGGACTTGGGTTTAGGTGAAGGTTAGGGTAAAGGTTAGGGTTAGGCACTTAGTTGTGATGGTTATGGTTAGGGTAAGGGGCTAGGGAATGCATTATGTCTATGAGGGTCCTCACTATGAATGAAGCACAAACGTGTGTGTATGTGTGTGTATTTGTGGATCCTTAACAGCAGTGAGCAACTACAGGGGCAGTGTCTCATCCTGTTTGCCTGATTGCAAGATGCTGCGACACAGTGAGATTGGACGGCTCAGTGCCAGCCCTCCTGACCCCACCCTGGAGACCACCTCCACACAATCAACACTCATCAACCACTGGAAGAGGCAATCAGAGGGAACACTACCACAGGTAAACATGAAGACACGGAGGAATGGGTGGGGGTATTTGAAGAGGGGTAAGAAGACAGAGGTAATCAAAGGAGTAAATCAGAGGTATGTATACCATAATGTATATGTTCCTATCAGGGGGTTAATTGAAGGAGGAGTAAAACCAAAACAGATGAAAAGCTTGCTCATTAACTACCACAAAACTACCGCTTTGTGCTATTGGGAAAATTAAATCAATCGAATCCTCCTTTTAAGATCCTCATCACCTTCTCATTCATGAAGAACTGCAGCCAAGAAAAAAAAACAGCAGGATTTTGCTGCTTTAGTTTCCTCTGCCATGGCAACCCAATGTAATCAACTCCCTATCTACGAACCTACCTGCTCATCCACCCACTCCTCCCACCCGGCACCACCACACACTGCTTCCCCTGCCTGGTAACCCCACTGATAGGTCTCCTCCATGGCAACCTACAGCAATCTAATTTCTATCTAATGGTACCCACTATCCAAACGGGTCTACCCACTCATGAAAATGGGATCTGAAGCTGAATTGATAACAGGCAAATGAATTGTGGATGCAAATTAAGCAATTTCATGAGCGGAGATTATTGACTGTGACAAGGTCTCAAACACTTGCGAGAGATTTTTTAATAAACTTCTTTGTGTCCGTCATCGTATGATGAGAATTACTGACGAGCATCTTCACATAAACAATGATCAATCAATGTGACACAAATGTTTCAATGGTTCCGATTGCTGTATCCTGACACATCTGTATCAAACGTGCTGTAATAGGCCATTTCTTTTTTGTTATCATTATCTCTGTCCATAAATTTACATTTACACTGGGCGTGCATTTTGCTACTCTAGACAGGACACAGATTTTGTATTCACAACTGGTTGCATAATGTCAAACAAATGCAAGAAAAAGAAACAGCTAGTGAAATGTAAGAACAGGAAAGTCTTTTCTACGACTGAGAAATCAAAACAGTATCAACGCTTAGCATTCACCCCCGGGGTCGAGTACTGAGACTAAGACCCAATCATAGAGCAAATGTAGATGACTGTATCATAATTCCCAAAGGTCTCCTTTTATGCTTATCCAGGCAAAAACACAGCCCCAGAATTTTCACACTAAAAGTCAGCAGCACTCCCAAATGTGTAAATGACCTACTTTATGTACAGTGGCTTGAAACTCATGTCTATTGTTCCAATGACTTCATTTTTTAACAGGTTCCATTTAGCTTTTCCAGGACAACGGTGTTAAACACACACAGTGTGTCTGAATGATGTTCACAGTTCACAGAGTGAAAGAGCAGGCAACAGTGCAAGTGTTTGACCTTTTTTGTTTCTCCCAAGTTATTTGTGGTCAGTTCAAACAGGAAATAAATCTGGAGGGAGTCAGGTTAAGAGCTCTCAGGAAAAGAGGAGCAATCAAGCACAAGCTCAACAAAGTCGACCTACGAGCGATACACCTGGGCTTCAGAGGTTACTGATAAGCCACACCCACTACCATCCTGGAAAAAACAAGAAAACTAAGAGAACACTGATACAAAATAAAAAAAACGTATAAAACTGTATCCGACAAATCAAATTTACCCCAAAGATTTTGCTTTTATTGTTTAATATCCTCACTGTCGGACAGAAAACTCATATCTATTGACAAACCGCAGCCTTTGTGATCTGCTATATTTGAAATCAACGCTGTTACAGTACCTAGAGGAGCAGCAAATCTTGATTGGTATACGTACTAAAACAATATAATAATAAAACACACAATATTAAGGAACCGTTTGGATGCGTATGGATTTATGTCCTTTACCCTTGAAATCGTTTTAAAACAACCAATCAAACTAAACAGTGTCTTTTTGCAACATACCCTCCAGAGGACAATGCACTTGTTATTTGCATTCTCACGTATAATAACTCCAAGTATCCCTGTTAGAGACCATCGCAACATTACCTCCCATCCATAAACATAAAGGGCAAGTCAATGACATTTCCATGGTGTTATTTCTCCAAGGACAAAATAATACAAGCCTGTCCAAAATTAAATCCAACATCGGCTTGTGTCACTTCAGTTAGTGTGGACAGGGGAGAACGTTTTTCAAATGCAACAAGGGCCAGTGAAATGACAAAATCAATAAGCTCTCGACTCTGGATAAAATAGCTTAATTAAAGAGCAGTTTCTGTGTGAGAGGAGAAAAACATGATGGCTTGCAAATACAATGGCAGGATATCTGCAACTGTAATGAGGCTTAGGTAGAATGTTTTTCTAGGCATATAGTGGTGTTTAAAAATGTCAAGGTGAAAAAGAAGTGTCTTTTTTTGTAATATTATTTCTACTATGGAAGGAAATGAAGAAGAGCTGACAGAATCATTCTTTATGTTGACTTCAGAAGACATGGAAAAGGAACTTCTATCAGTGGTACTAAAAGCGAACAAAGACTTTAGCTGTGGTTTCTATCTGTCTGGAGATAAATGTTTGACTGAAGGCTATTCTCTCAGCTGTGGGATCCTAATGATCTGCAACCAACACAATCTCATATCTCTTGAGGTACATGAGGCCTTGTGACATACTTGACGTGCTGGCCCATCGGTCAGAGCCATAGCCATATGTTGTGGCTCCACAATCTTTCTGCAGGTCACAATTGTGAAACCCCACAAAAAAAATAAATAGAAAAATCCAAAGCCATTATGTGGTGTGTTTGCAAGTAACCTGTGCACAACACATTGATCATACAACAAGCTCAGACTCAGTAATGATGGTTGATACTCGGGGCATCGAACTGGGCGAGATACTATCAACATTAAAATTGCAATTTATCGAACCAAGAGGATTAATTATATTTATCTTTTAATCCTCAAATGGAGCCGTGTGCCCCTAGTAAGTGGGAGCTTCACTGCAGGGGCTTCCAGTTGTGTCAATAACAAGAAGAGTTAGCTCTCCGTTGAACATCACACAGTAAAATTAGGTCCTAATGTCATGGCTCTCTAACAATGAACACCCTTGGCTTTCCTTTTGCTCCATAAATGAGCAGCAAGCAACTGCTGCCACGCTCACTCGCAGTAAAAGTGAATCTCACAGACTCACAATTACTACCACCCCATTAAAAAGGAAGGGGGAAAAAATGGTCCCTGACTGCAGAATCCAATGAAATACAAATATGAGCTTTAACGGTAACCTTTGGCCACAGTATCCAATTTGCGCTGCATGCTCAAGCCCCCTGTCTCCTTCTCTCTCTCTCACTGCATAATATCACTTGAATCGTCAAGCAAATGATATCACTCATTAAAAACATATCCATCCCAATTAGGGAGTGATTTGGACTATACCCTATGAGATGCCATTTTGTAAAGCTATGACAAAACCTGGCAAAGTAAGGTAATGATGCACATACTCAACAGATGGTAAATGGGTATATACTGCCACTGATTGCCTAATTAAAAAAGAAGTCCAACCAAACATCCATAGTATTTTCATTATTTTGCATCAAAGGAGTTCAGGATTCACTTAAGCATCTAAATAAATTACAATAAACTGCTGACAATACTGTAGCAGTGTTAAAAGGTCTCTGAGGATATTTTTCAAACTTGCGTGCTTTGAGATAAATTTACTGTACTCGCATTCTCCCAGTCGTACGCAGCTGCAAACTTTAGAGCAACTTCCTGGCATATCAAGGCTAGCTTTAGCACCCATCTGCCCCCAGTTAGCTACAGGGGGAACACTGGTAATGACAGTCCCTCAGATGTCTTCATGTCAGCGGCAGAACCATCCATCAGCCTGCAGTGCCGAGTAAAAGAGCCTGACGTGCCACCACGTGTCTGACTGATGGACCTCGTCTCAGGTTTGCCAACCTCTTTTATCTACTGAGACAGACCAATCCCTCTAGATCTGCCTATAATCAGTGAGACCCCCTCTGATCCCCAACACCACACCTATTCATGCTTAGTGCCACATAAGAAATTGTTTGTGTTATACAGTATATAGCCTGTGTGTGAGGACCCCCTCGGAAAAATGGGTGTATTTTTCTGACATTTGTTGTTTGATCGATAGCATTTTGATTGATGTGATCATTTATTTAACCTTGATAAAGATGGCACACCAGTTGTGAGCTGCAGGATACTAACAACAGACTTGCTTTTGTAGGTGACTAGTATGATATATAGACCGGTTGGACTAGAAAGAGGTGCAGTGCTCATGGTGTCCAAATTAGGGAAATTACTAGACATTAAGGATGCACAATATTACCGGTACCATATCAGTATCCGCAGATATTGGCTTTAAAATATACTACCAATATTGGCCTACATGTCTAGATCCGCTGATCGATAGTAGGCTGAAAAAGCTGCTACCTCCTTAACTTCTATGCTAGCACAATGAAGAGATTTTATATCTACATCTGATGTGACATAAGTATGAAAAATATGTTAATTTCACTACCAAAAAGACAAATGACCTCTGCAGTTGGGTAAAAGGAAAGATGTATCAGTTGCCTAAGCCCTCTCGATATATCAGCAGTATTGTGCATCCCTACTAGATATCACTTTTTCATGTCGGATACCAATACATCAGTATCGACCAATACAGATACCAGTCCAAGAAGAACTTGCAAAGAGCAACTCATTTCCACATTCCATGTTAAATTTCGTGTCATTTAGCAATATTAGCATGTTAACAAGCTAGAAACCCAATTTCCTTCTTTATTTTATTTTCAGATTTAATTTCAGAATTAAACAAATTCATTTTTTGAAAATTAACACATTCAAAAACTGATGCCTGCAACCCACTCAAGGTTTACTACTGGGTCACATTGTCCTTTAATTGCACTACTAAAATATTATTTGGGAACTGAAGATTATTTTATTATTGTAGCTTTGCAGGTGGAATGCTTGCCCAAGATTTGAGCTGCTCAACACTCCGTCTTCATCATTGTCTGATTCTCCTCATCATGATGTGCTATATATTATCAATAGGAGACAGCTCTGCATGATCCACATGTTTCTCCCATATTCCAATATAAGCGCCTGCATCAATGGTACATTCCCATATATGTGGATCACCCATGCTGTGGGCACTGATACTTCCCCATACTATCACACATTCTGGTCACTTCATGTTTATCTTCAATGTTTTTGAATGGTATGGGACTTTTCATAGCTCCTTTCTCAATATCTGATCAAGAGATAGTGACCAGTATCAGGTCTTTGAATGGAGTTATGGCCCAGGGAACTAAGTGACTGAATGTTTCTGCGCAAAATTGTTGCATAATAGCATTTTAGGCTTAGGCAATTTTAGATTGTGTGCCCACTTTTCTAGTAAAGAGGTTTGTGAATCAAAATGGAAACCATTTTAAACATAAAATTTAAATATTAACATACCAATATCAGCATGAACATATATTTCAAAATGTGGCTGTGTACACAGCCTAAGAGAGGCATTAGCAAGAATTTTCATGCTGGGTTTTTTCTGTTGTTTATTATTCAACAAGAGTCCAAAAACCACAGCGGTAACATCTTCAAAGTACACAAAGAATGACCCCAAACACATATCATTAGCTACAGTGCAGCCATAAAACTATCTGCAGACACAACGGCTGCCAGCTGAAATGTCAAGGGTAAAGTTTGGCATGACAGCGAGTGTGATGTTTCTGTGGGAATTAAAGCTCTTCTCAGAAAATGGTCTAATTTATCCCCACGACAGCTCTTGAACTTTCTCTACCTTTTCCTCAGCTCCAGATCATAGCTGTGCGTGTCTGTCAGTCTGGTACTTTCTGTAGTCTAATAAAACCTTAAGTGAGCAAAAATGTCTTTCATAAAATGTGTCGGTTCAACAGCTTTATCGTCCCGGCTGTAAGCAAATGTCAAAAGGGAGACTTTCATTGGCACTCGATCAAAGTCTCTCATAAAATGGCCAATAAAGCTTTATATGGTCCATCAAATCATCTGTTTATTACAAATGTAGGAACAGTGTGTGTTAATTTCTTAAACCAGTCATCACAGAGAAACACATAGTCTGTATTGTTTGGATTCAAATGTAACCAGTCATACAAGTCAATACATGTGACTTCCAACATTTACTATTGGCCTGGTGAAGGTCAGAAAGGTGAACTACTTTTACCAGAACATGGGCAACAGTGGTCTCAAACCCATGGCCCATGTGCCAAATGTAGCCCCCCAATCAATTTCATGTGGCTCACCAGTGAATATTATGAGTTATTTGTGTGTTTTTGTTATTTATACAATGATTTTGCCTCATAAATACTATATTTTATTTTATGGTGAACTATAATGTTTTCATATCAAAACAAAACCCCTTTGTTCACTCATTTTGATATTCTGTGAAATGAATATCATTACTACTACTACAATATCACAATGGAATATCATTATATAATTTGTAGCTTATATCTCGTAGCTACAGGATGTTCCCGAAACAATATGGCTTTTTTTCTTTTTTTGCTTGACCAGCCTCCTTCTGACCAGACTAGATGCTCAGTGGCCTCCAGATCATTTGAGTTTGAGACTGCTGATTTAGAGGTTTGTAAAGTTAGTTTAGTTAGTTAGTTATAGTTCCTCTGTAGCCTTCTAAGTAATTAATTAAAAGATCCAAAACTGAGAAACACAGAGTGACAAACATCAGTTTATACTTTATACTAAAAAAACAGCTTTGACATTTTATTTAAGAAATTGCTTTTTGTCCATTCTTTTTCCAGGACAACGCTCTCGACGTTTTCTGAGATTAACCTACCAACGGGAAACATTAATTGGCCGTGCAACAGTTAATACAGCTGTTAGCCTTTGCAGTCAGAGAGATCAGGATATGAAAACTAAAAACCCACATTGGCACAACCAGGACAATGAATCATAGGAGGCATCAATAAATAATTACATTTAAATGTCTCTTAATGAGTGGAGTTTGCTGACTGGGCCAATGTTTACGGCCTCTGATGAAACTGCACGCACAAGGCATCCATAATACAGAATGTCATAAAAGACTGGTCTGTTAATGGCTCTCAGTGCTCTGACTGCCATGATAACAGCATCCTCAATTACACACTGACGACATGCTACAACTAGATATGCAAACACACTGATATTTCCTTTGAAATGTTCGCTGCCTCAGCACGGCAGCTTTGCATTTATTAGCTATCATAATTATGCATTTTATGGCATGGGATTTGGGGATTTCATTTTAATAAAAATCGAAAGGTTAAAAGGTTGGTTCACCTAAATTACAAATAAAACAACTGAAAGTATCCAGCCATGGATATCATTTCAGTTTTATTAGACCCTATTATCTGGCCGTTTAAATAAAATGCAGGTGCCTGGAATTGTACAGATTCCATTTGTACAAAAAAAGAGACATTTAAGAAATTTAGTGTGCACAGAATGTAGCTCTCCATCCTGTGGATTATGCATGAGTCGCTATTCATGCCAACCTCGACAAACATTTGACTTACCTCCTGTGCCATCTGTTATTGTTTAATGTATGTAAGTCAACAACACCAACTAACTTAGATTTTAATTAACGCTGCTGTAATGTGCTGCTGTAATGTGCTGCAGTGTGTGCGAGTCCAAAAAAGAAAAGTGTCACCTTTTCTGCACCTTGACACGACTGAGAGACACGAAGCCAAAAGTCGAATGAGGAGACAAAGAACGTTTAATCAAAGTGTGTTCAACATGATAGCTGTGGGAGAGACGCTCCTTCAGGTACACTGGCCTCTTATCTACATGGCTGCTTTTTAAATTATTCATCAAGATGTTTGCGTGCATGCGTGTGTGTGTGTGTGTGTGTGTAGCACTGGGACCTGTAATGCTTCACGGAATGATGAGCACATTACGACACATCAAACAAGTGTGACAGCGTCACAGCACAGCATGTCACACACACACACACGCACACACACACACACACACACACACCCATCCATGTCACTGATAGGCAACTGTTGTTGTGTTACCAAGCACAAAGGAGTGCAGCATTTTGATGTTGATGTGCAGGGAACGGGTGTGAGGAAATGAGACAATAGGGTGTCTGCTGTTGGGACTATTGTTACGGTGACAAAAAACAAGCACAAACACACTCGTGCACGCAAAAACTGGCATTTGACAGGGTCTCCAGTGATTGCGGTTGACAGGATGAAATATTCCGTCACCTCCAAACACACACACATTTCTTCCAACATCAGTGATATTTATCACCATAAATAATGAATGCAGTGCTCTGGGACTGTGTGGTTACCATGGCTCTACTGTGGTGAAGATTATCTGGAAGAGCAGAGACATGTTTTGGTGAAGTCTTGCAGTGACAACAACAACAACAACAACAACAACAATAAAAACTTTAAAAAAAAAAGCAGAATACTTAAGAATGGGTAGTCAACCAACAACTCGCTCTTTACTTATGCACACAGGTTGAGTAGGACTGAAACCACCAAATATTTCCTTACACCAAACAGTGCTCACCAAACAGTGAGCACTCTGGCATATAACCTTATTAGTGTGTAGGAACATGCTGAATATAGTATATTGTTAAAAAATAAACAGATATAGCCTGTGCTCAATCCACGACAACACAAGCACAAACCACACAATATGGTGTCAGTTGGGGTGGGTCAAAATATCGATTTGGTGATGTATCCTTGCCCTTCCTTGTGCAATACAATAATCGATACGTCAGGGTAAATTGATATTTTGATTAACAAATAAAGGCGCTCTAAAATTAACAGGCCCGGCCAGTTTCACTCACCGGGCATCGCTTGGATGGAAGTTATAAGACCTGACAGAAGAAGAGGGAGTTTACAGTGATAGCGTGATAACGTGATAACGTGATATTATCGGTATCATGGACCATGTATCGTGTATCATATTCTGAGGTACCCTGTGATTACCACCCCTAGTGTCTGTGCTACGGCATTCCTGGGAGGCATTCCAGCTCTTAACGTAAACTAATTCTGTGACTAACAGTTATGGTCACTATAACCAGGTCATGGTTTTATGAGTCCAATCACTCGCCATGACTCACTTCCTCTGTAACACCTTGCAGTCATTCAGAGCAACGAGTCACACCACAGATGAGTAGCCTCGAGTCGTAGCATGTGACTGGCCGTGGGCCCTGGTGCTCCATCAGGAGCTGGAATACACTTACTGACAACGGGAGAGGGGATTAAAATGAAATACAAGACAATAATTTGGCTCACATCACAGACATAATGTTCAGAACTCATGACATCATCTACATCTGAAGGTGAGCTCTTTTATCACGTCCTCATACTCAAGCATCGAACGCACAAATCAGAAAACAAAAAGCTAATTCAGCCACGGCTCATTGGCTTAAGAGACACACGGCAATTTTCTCCATTCAAGCAGATTATGTTTAATGGTTCGTCATCTGTTGATGATGTTTCCATCCACAGTATGTCAACACTGAGGGTGTAAATTATTACGGCACGCCGGGAGATGCGCGTGTACATCGCTGTTGTGCTGTAAAAGCTTTGCATTGTGACAGAAACATGTGGGCTGTGAGGTTAAAATGCAAGTTTGAAGACAAGGAAAAAAGGTTACATCACTCACTCTACCCAGATGATTCACTCCAAGGAAGTGAGGCAAACCCCTCCCCCTCCCACTACCACTGTATGGAAATGTATGAAGAATAGCCATGAATTGGCCCAGACAGCAGTCATCCATCAGCAAGGTGACAGTGGCGAGTCCCTACTCTATTGTCTCCCAGACTGAGCGTGTGAATGAAGATGGTCAGATTTAGTCTCGGATACCTCCAACTAGGGCTGAGCAAATATATCGATATAGATCGTGACACGAGACAAGTTATCATCTTAGATTTTGGATATTGCCATATGCTTCTCCTGGTTTATCAAAGGCTGTTGCTTTGATAATCATCATATTTATTGTAGGGATAGGAATCGGGATCAGTCAGTATTGGTCAGATACTTGTCAAAATTACTGGATCGGATATCGGACAGGTTAGAACGTAAAATCCAATATTATAACAGCTTCATAGTTCATGGTCTAAGATGACGGACTAATATCGGTTTTGTTAGATACAAAAAAGTCCCATCCCTTATTTATTATACTGAATACGTTTGTGAAACACACACATTATAAATGTAATACTATATACATATATTGATTAAAAAATAAATGGAATCGACAAATTTATAATTAAAAAAAAAAGTCCCTTAACACTTCTTTATTTTTAAACCTAATTATTTGTGTTGTAGCTCAATTTGTATCATATTTAGAGGCAATTTCATTGTTTCTATCACATGTGAATATCCACAAAAAGCACAAAAATCTCAGAAGGAAACTTTTCATAAGGCCAGAGAAACAACCTGTGAGCAGCTTTATATCCCGGTACATCTGTTTATCAGGATACATGCGAAAAATATCGAGATAATATTAAATATCGCCCGGCGTTACCTCCAACCACCCCAGGCTTTGGCCCGGAGCACATCAATCTTTAGGCAGTACAGTGTCTGATCATTAGAAACCCTCTACCTTCACAGACGTACACTGAGAGTATATCAACAAGCAAACCCATCAGGCCCTTTGGAGAGCATTGCAGCCCTGAGACAAGTACTCCTCAAAGAGTAAACAGACTCATAAAAATCCCCATAGAAGAGCCAATTATGCCAGGAACTTGACATCTCCTTGTCGTTAAATCTACAGGAGGCAGTAACTATTGGACAGAACATGAAATACAGCCAGTTGTTATCGCTGCCCATTTGTGGCGATTAAAAGCCACCCTGGAGACCTGTGGTAATGGTTAAGGAGGGCATTCTAAATGCCTTGCCTCACCGTATGGCACAGCTCTGGGAGGCCTCCAAAGGGAGCCAGGCGATCCTCTCTGCGAATGCCTGATTTATCACCAGCCGTCCACAACTAATGTACCCGGCTCTCTGGCTCTCCTGGTTGGCTCAATGTTGATAGGAGCTTGCTTTATTATTATCTGCACTGGCATCAAAGACTGAGCAGCTTGTATTATTCATAAGATCACCCACATTTTCTCATCCAAACATCAGATACATTATGCAGACTGCAAATGCAGGTCTGATTTATTACTTTTTGTTGTGTACAAACATACAGTACACATTGATAAGATGGAGAGATCTTTGAAACCGCATCGCCTCGTAATGCAGAAAAAAAAAGAGAGAGGGTGAAACTGGAATAAAAATTCTATGAGCATGCTACCAAAATGATGAATCACGCTGCCTCTGCCTTGCAAGACACGTGAAGTTACTACATCCGCAGGCAGCTAACTCAAGACAAAGGGAATAGCAAATTATGGCATCACTCAATAACATCCACGGAACGAGAGTGAGAAATAAAGTCTGTTTCTTTCCACTGACATCCTCATCCACCACTGGCCTGCTGACTTTTATGTACCACAACGCAATGCTGAGTTATGGATAAAAAAAATGCATTGTCGCACCATTCTTTTCTAGCCTCTATCAGCTCAAGCCAATTACACAGCCCTAAAAACAATAAGGAGTAAAGCTGCCATCTGCAACAGGGGGCCAACTACTCACTTTGATTAGCCACAGACTGCTAGCTGACATCGATTTTAGCCATTGCTCTATTGGGAAGAGGAAATTTCAATCATTTGTCTCAAAGGATATTTCCAAAGCAAAGCCGGAGCATTATCCTGCACGAAACAATCATGCATGTAAACAAAAGGCATGCTGAAAAATACAAATACTTATTTCACTCTCTCTCCCTCCCTCTATTTTTTGCTCTTACACACTTGCAGCCATTATCCTTCTTCTTTCTTCATTGCCCTCACGTTCCCTCCCACACACAAACAAATTCACAGCTAAACACCTAAAATCACTCTCAGTAATCAGTCATCTGTGAGTGGTCGAGACTGTGGTAGTCCAAGGCTATTGATTTCACAGTGCAGCAGCTCTCAGTGGTCATTTGAAGTGATGAGGAAAGACAATCGCAGCCAAATCATCCCTGGCATTCATTAGGAGGCTAAGCAGAGGAAACCAACTAGTGAGAGTCTGTTGAAACTTAATCAAACAACTGGGGCAGGCTAATGGGGAGAACAACAGGCAAGTTTGTCTTGGGTCTCCCAGCAGGTCAATTTGCCGGATGAGGCTGTTAAACAACTAAAATCAAACAGTGTCTAACAATCATCTTCAGTAGCCCGCGGTTTTGTGCAGAGTTCCTCACAGAAGGTTTCCTCCCTGTTGATCCGAGTCGTAAATGAACCAGACTTACAACCACATTCTCTGGAATATACATGGAAAGCTTGGTGCTGCTATTACGCGAGCGCTATATGATCCACTTCACAGCGAGCAGAGGGAAAGTGCATCGCATAGATGAGTCACATATGGAGGGGAAAGCCAAGAGATAGAGAGCAGAGCGGCACATCACCAATAAATCTGTTCAAGTATTGGTGAGATGGTGCTCTGCTGTGTTGTTGTTGTCATCGTGGAGAGGTTTCCTCATATGCAGGAAACCAAGAGTGGACACACAATTTAGTGACACACCATGTATCTGCATCATTAACGAACAACAGGTATATGTATGTGCTGTAACTTTAGTACTTCTTGAAAATGCGCGGTCCCCTTTAAAAGATGAATTTGGATTGACGACTTCAAAACCTATTTCAATTTACATGTAGAAATCAGGCCAAACACTAGTAAAGGTAAACAGAGATTTTGTAGGAATAGTTTAAGACAGAAAATGTTCAATTTGAAAGGAAAATGGAGAGACACTGTAAATGTAATTATTACTATGCATCAAAATACTCTCAAAAACATGAAAATAAATGGTCATATTTGACAGTTCACACTTGAACCTGGAAATATCACTTGATACAGCTGTGCCAATTTAATTGCTCTGGAGTCTTCAACCATAGTTTTTTTTATTATTATTATTATTCTCATCCAAACAAACAAACCACAGTACCAAAGTATATAATCTCCCAATGAAAACCAGAGTAAAAGCAGAACAACAAATGAAACATGTACAGTGCTTCACGAATGTATTAGACCATCTGTCATAAAAATGAGAAAACCTAGATTTTAGAAATCTTACAAAAACTTGTTTAAAACTAAAAATGTTTTGTAATTGTTATTTATTGGGCAAATAAACTGAATTTCCCTTTGTATACTCAAATTTGTGCCGGCTCACTGGACTAAGTCACAGTCAACCACTAAAACTAACTTTTCTGTTCAGGAATGCAAGTAAATAACTATAATTTGACATCTTAATCAAGAATGTGCTTTACTATTTTTTCAGTTTTTGTAAAACAGTAAATTTGAAAATGCGTGTTATATTATAACAATAATAATTATATTTTAGCATTAAAATATCATTTTGGTTAAAGCTCTTCTACATACTGGTGTATGAACCATTACAGAAACATAAATAAATGATTTTGATAATTATCAATGCTGTTAATTTAGGTCAGCTGTGGCTTTGGGTGGTGGTCTAATACATTTGTTTGGCACTGTATGTGAGAATCAGACATACAACTGTCAGACGTGCAGCCAAAGATCAAAGCAGGTTGTCATGGGATAATTATTAATATTATTCCCATTTATTCTAATTAGTTAAATAACTATAAATCAACAACCCTGCCAACACATGCAGCAGGCTGCAAATACAAATGAGGCTGCACACATGTATTCTTTCTGCCATCTGCTGGTCAGATAGAGCTGTTACATCCACCTACATGCGTTCAGCTGTGGTCACGCTCGGGTTTAGTGGAAACTGATTCCAAATCAGCGCACAGTCCACCACACTAGCTTTGCGTGCATTCTACCTCGCCAGCCAAACAAACATCACTTAATGAGAAACACATGATGTGCAAAAACAACGCGGGGAAACTGCAGCACAGCCAAATGCTATTTGAAGTACACTGATAGCATCAGAGATGTAATGAGAGATTGGCCATGTGCTCTGCTGCCACAACCAGATGGAGGTCTGGTACCAACACTAGTGCTGTGAGCTCAACATGCTGGCTCAACACCACCAGCTGCCGTGCCGTGGTCCAAAAAATCCGCCTCACTGTTGGTGGTAGTTACACAAACACACACGCAAAAAAACACACACGTGCAGATTACAATCGGCCTCCTGTTCTACGCCGTGGAGATCAGTTAGCAGGTAATGAAGCGGAGGAACACTGACGTATGTGCCCTGCCCTGCAACAATACACTGTGAATTCAAACTAGCACACATTTCAGGTCCTCGCACTCTCGTGTGCTCCTTAAGATAATTGTCGTGAAACTGCCTATGAAGGAAAACATCAATATTAGTTTTGCTGAAAGCACACAAAGTTCTCCTAGAAGAGAATATAATGACTTTGTTTTCATCGCACAAGAAGAAGACTTCTTGGAATATCAGGCAACAAAATGATCAGATCAATCCTCAATCACAAAAAGGTGTTCATGAGAAAGTCGAGTGATCAGGTTGAAGACTTTTTGACCACCATTATGGAGCATAAGTGGTGGAAGTAAAAATATTAAAACTTAAATGTCTGACCAGTTAAACTTCAAGGGTGAGATGTTTAAAATTACAAATAATAAAATGGCAGGTAACAGGAAAAACATTTCAAAGTTTCAATTACTTTGCGAAACTTGCCATCGTATTTTACAATTTTTAAACTTATTGGTAGATTTAGTTTTCTCTGACGCTATCAAATTCAAATGGTGGCAGGACTTGTGAAAAGCTTTGAAAGGAGTGTCAGTATTCAAGCTTGAGACTTGTTTTCCTAATTGACTTGAGAATCCAAAATATGAGACTTAATGACAATCTTCCTTATACCTGATAAAAAAAGTATTTTTAATCAGTCTACACCACAAGGGGCAGAGAGAAACATAATTTAAACTCCTCTCCGTGTGTTTTACATGCAAGTCAACACCAAAGCTGACTGTTCTCAGCTGTTCTATACAACGCAAGAGAAGATCTTTGAGACAGATGTAGATAATGTAGTCTCTGCATGTTTAACCCTTAGCACACAGAGCATTTAGGCTGCCTTTTTCCATGACTATGTTAAAACATGCATAATACTGTATACAGAGGCAATAAATGAGCAGCATAAAATGTTTTAAATGTTTTTTTTCCAGCACAACCTATACGTATTCTGACGAAAAAAAACATAATTTACTTTTCACCTACGTACAGTAACTATATAAACACATTTTTAAATCAGATTGAATTTCTTTTGCACAGTTATCGCTACTCCAAAAAAAAGAAAATGCGATTTAAATGAATCATATCTTTGACTCAACAACACATAAGAAGACGAAAACATGCATTTTGTAATGCCTGAAGACACACCCTAGGGTATCCATCGAAGTAGTTGTGTATTATTGCCATGGGAATTGACCAAGGGTGCACCTGCAGCATGGATCTGTGCCGTGTGAGCACTAAGAGTTAATATTCTAAATATCTGCATTGAACAGAGAATGTGTGCTTTCAGTAGAAACTACGTTCAGATTAAAACTCTCTTCTGTCCGCATGAAAAGAGTGATCATAATGGAAATATGTACTTTACACTCCACACCCACCCGTCTGCCTAAAAGACACATATATCAGAGCGTTCTCTCTCAGATACTGCAATAATACTAAAGGCAGTGATTTATAATCAATCAGTCAGCTCTGGTGTAAAAGTGACACACTGACTGAACCTGTCATCAACTAGTTCCCAAAAGGTCATGCAACACTGGGCGAACATTATTGGGGCTAATGTAAGTAAAGCAAGGTGACGGAGGAGTTAAAATAGCACAACAAATTCATATTTCAGAAAAGAAACTGTGTTTGTGCAAGATAGAAGCCTATGACGACTCATTTCTGAGATGATGTTGACAGACGATAAATGCTTGAGGTCATTTCGCACTGCAACAAACTAAATTCCTCCTTCTTATTATCTTTGCATACGGACAAAGAAACCAAAACTATAAGTGTGCTAAACACCATAAGACGGAACTGTGTGTTGATTAAAGCTCCAGTTTGTAACTTCTGTCTACCCAACTCCTTATAATGAGCCTGCAGACATCTCTGAAAGGATGACTCAAGGTCCATACTCCAGCTGTTCCTGCTGTTTCAGAGAACTGGGGTTAATTCCTTAACCTAAAGATCTCTTTCAACATTGGTTTCACCTCACTCATGTTTCAGAGAGCTGGGGATAATTGCTTAACCTTACGTTTGCTGCCCACTTATTTTCTAGTGCAGCGGTCATGCTTCTGCCTTCTCTCCGTCAGTCACAATGAAAAAAATGTGTCACTCTGCGTCACCACAGACAGACAAACCAAAACACTGCTTTAGAAACACACACAGAGACTTTTTCTTCTTCCACTGAACAATAGCACAGATGCATGGAGTACTGGCCTTTTCCGATAAAACGAGAGAGAGAATTCAAAGGAGCAAGTTTGTTTTGATCCCTCGTCTTGGCAGGCGTATAGTGCTGTGCCAGTGTTTGCTGCTAATACCCTGGACGCACCTGGCATATTACACAGGCTAATCCCTTTCCTCAACACCTCCCTAATGTACTGTTCTGACCAGACTCCCACTGCACAATTGTTGCTCTGACGATATGGCCGCCTTTGCCGAGATGTAATTAAGTCCTAATCCTCCTGTTGACAAAAGCAGAGGCCGCGTTATTTCAGGATGCAGACGAATGCGCCGTAAATACTGTCGGCAAGCGTGACACTTTGATGATGCTGCACCTCCACTGACGGGCCAAAGGTAATGTCACAGTCTTCATTTAACAAAGGTCAACTTGGCTATTAAATTTCCTATTTTGTCTATAATGGAGAGTGCATGACACGGTTCTTTTTTTAATTGGTTTAACGGACAATAAAAATCCAGACAGCAGCTCTGTGTCATCATTATGCCAACGGATGACCATACTGGCTGCACAGGTTTATATCTAAAAACTACAAGACAGTGTTTCTAACACTCATTATATTCCTTGAAATATTTCTATTCCAAGGAACTGAAAATGGTTTCTTTTAATTAGTCATCGGTTTTACCATCTCTGGTATTTACCAAACTGCAGCCAGTGTGTTATCTTAATTTTCACTCACTGCAGTTTGCTATGAATTCTGCCAGCAGAACAACAATTCCCATGATACCACACCGTTTTGAATTAGAGAACATTGGCCTGGCAGAAATGACATAATGTGCATTTAAACTACTCTGCTCTGATGCTGGCGTTTTCTGACCCAAATACACAGAGTAAAAGTCAGAAACAAACAACTGCCATGGAGTGTTAACGCAAATTGGAGAAGACAGAGGCAGATGGTCCACTGTGGCAAACCCCTAAAGATAGAAGAAGATGATTTGATAATGTAATTTCAAATGTAAAAGTAATGTATTATTAGTATTCAAATGTTAATGTGTGATATAGCACAAACAATCACCATTGCAACCGAAATTAAAGCCTCAGTAGACAGAGAGCAGTTGGTCCCAGCTCTCACTGTGGAAAGTCCAACAACAACTTCAAATGCACAGAAACCTGATGATGGAGTGGCCACTGTTTATGTGTGTGTGTGACTGTGTGTGTGTCCATGCACATGTGCAGCTGGCTGTGTGCAAACATGCTGACTCAAGGCTTTCACTGTAATCTCCCTGTAACAGCTGTAGGCTAAGCCACATGTTTATCAAGACTAGGAGGGAAAGTAGGTCCATGTGAGTACATGAAACATCAGGTCACTTACTAACTACACTGCCCCCATCTTTATCACTCCTCCAAAGGGCAGTGAAGATGGGAACAGAGGGGGCGACGGGATTTAGATTTGACCACAGACATTAAGCTGGTGAATCACCTTCAGAACAAGCCATTTTCTCATCACGCCATGTTTGATTGCACGATTTCCTCTGGTGTACAATGGAGCCCTCCATGACATCATTTAGAAGAGGGACCGTCTGTTGGGAACATAAATCGCCAATGTGTTTAAGCAGCCACATGTACACAGTGTGTTAAAAGTACTCTACTTTGAAAGTAGAAGTGGGAAGTGACCCCGAAAAGTTTTGAAACAAGGCTCTTTTCCAGATGTTGTATTTTAAATCCACTTACAGAGAAGCGGGAGAGACCTGTGGGCTGCGAGTGATTAAAGGTGCGAATAAAGCAGAGAATTATCCTCGTGGGTAAGTGAAATGATGAATCACTCCGGTCTCCAGAACGTTTCCTGTGGTACACCTGAGAGCACAGCTACAGCACAGAACGGAGCGTCTGCTGCACTCAAACCACATTCCTTAGGAAAATAAATAGATAAAATGGCACAGAAACAGAAGCACTGTGAACACACAAACTGGGACAAGAGTCAATATTGAGGACATGTAACAGCCAACATACTCAAAACAAACAAGTACGCTCGTTTTGCAATTGGTAAATGTGACATTGAGATGTACGTTTGTCACTGCTTGAACACCAGGAGTGGAATAATAGTATGTGTGTTGCCAGATCACGCGAGAGAAACAAGCGATTTCCCAAGTTCCAAATCGAAAAAAAAAAATGTACCTACTCTACCTCTGACTGGTTAGTAATTCAGAGGCAGGGAGCAAGTGGGAAAAACTCTGTTGTCACCTGTGTGTTTATGGGGAAAGGGAGGGGTTTCATCGATTATTAATTGATTACTATTTTGATAATTGATTAATCGGTTTGAGCGTTTTTTAATAACTTAAAGAAACCACTAAAACTGAATCATTTTGGTTTGTGGACAAAACATGACATTTCAGGAAAAAGTTATCATTTCATCACGATTAAAAGTAAATAATCATCAGATTAATCAATTATGAAAAGAATCCTTAGTTGCAGCCCTACATGAGCCTGAAGTGTATTGCACTTTGCAGATGTTTTTAATAACTGCATCTATTTTAAAAAATGCGATTTATGAATCATAGTGTGAAAACCAAGTTTGGGTCACCATGAATAAATCTCTAACAACCCACAAACCAAACAGACATTAACATTTGAAAAAAGGGGCCTTTCAGCGAGTGCAAGCATGGTGGTCCTTAGCAAAACAGTTTCTTCTTCACACCGCGTGCCTAAAACGACAGACCTGGGATCCAAAGTTAAACACAAGCACAACATCCAGCAAAGGACAGAAAACCACAAAGGAGGCATAATGTTTTCTACAGCCACTGCTCTTAGTCTGGTACAAATACACCGCGCTGCAGCGTCTTAATCTCAATATCTGACTTAATAACAAATGCATTTTCCCAAAAGCTTTATGAAAACAAACCGCCACCTATGAAAATAGTGCAAATTCCTTCAGCTAATGAAATTTCTATAAATATGTGTGAGATAAGCAGGAGTGGGACATTAAAACCCAAAGAAGGCTACGGAGGTGGTGAATAATTAAGCACTTCTCTAAAATAAATTTATCTTAACTGCTCAATCTAAATGAATGCAAGCCGAGGCTTGTCGTAGCTGCGCGGTGCGCAATTCTGTCAAATTGAGGAAGAAACAGGAAATGGTGTGCAGGGCGGTCCCGCTTTCACAGGCGAAAAATAAATAGCTGCCATGTGCATTCTGGGTAAATGGCATCCCAAATAGTGCAGAACCGGTACAGAGAACACCTCCAGATGGCTGAAGAACACGAAATGTGACAACATCATATTTACACCTCGACATAAACCATGAAGCTGAAGGGAATTGTTTAAATGACGGCATTTCCAAGCTCATTCTCCTCTTCCATCAGCTGTCAGGTAAACAGACAGCAAGCAGCACAACAACAACTTTATGCCATTTGCTCTGAATACAAGCATTCAAATCTTTTTCCCATTTTCAACAAAAGTGCTTTGGGGAATTTGAGCACAAAGAGACTATAAAACTGTCCATGCAAGCAGTAAAAGATGTACACAACTGTGTGCCTTACTGATGTGACTACATCCGCCTTTGTGTTTGGGCACGCACACATATTTTCCCCATGTTTCTCAATCAGAAAGTGAGGTTTTTTTTGCCAAATCAACCACGTTTCCATCCATCATCAATGAACCACAGATGTTGACTTGTCTATTTTTTCAATATCAAACCTCTGATCAAGAAAATAAAGTCAAAAATCAAATAAAGAAACAAACATAGGAGGGTCATACGTCTCTCTTTTCTCTTGTCACAAAGCAATCTTTTCCTGTCATCTTTTGTTATGGAAGCAAACTAAATGACCTACTTTCATCCACGCCTGTCACGCAAGATTGGATTTTGATGACACCGATACTCAAGCTGTGTGCTCTCCACTCCTTCCCACCTCCCACCCTTTTCTTTTCCTCTACATCTCAACACAAAGGACAAATGGCCGGAGCCGCCGCACTCTCGCTCTCAGACGGTGTTTTTATCACTGACGCGTCGTGGGCGCACAGCAGGGCTGTCACATTTTATTTGAAATTCAATATCATTTCAAACGTGGTATGGAGAGTTCATGTTTGAACTGTAAATACGTGCTCAAAATGCAGAGTGCCATCTCATAACCCTAACCTATTCAAGTAGTTCCCCTTAGAATCCTCCAGAGGGCCCACATAAGGTTGCTAAAGGAGGCCTCAGCTTTGGTGAAGAGACACAATTTGCAGCAAATACCTGCTAATAACCTCATCTAATACTCCCTGTAAACTGGCTCATTAATATCTGAGCACATGTCTCATCTGCACGTAATATTGTAAATATAAACAGAGCCGCCCTCCTGATCTTTAGAAAGGTTTGTAAACTTTTGTTTCTGGCAAATAATATGAGAAATGAAGTTGGGCCGTTTGCCTTGACTGTTGGTTTGATGTAACATTATTACTTAATATCTGATGGAGCTTCCTCCTGTTGTCAGCGAGTGTTTATTCCATCCTACTGCTGTTAATTATGAATACTCTTAAGGTTAAGTAACAAAAACAAGGAACATTCCTGACAAAGGACTAAATGGAATAGAGGTAAAAAAAAAAATTTAATAAATAAGTACATAAAATAATAATAGTAATAATAATAATCATGAACAAATAATCTACATGAATACAATTAAATGGATTTTTTTACTGTGATATTTATTCTGTTTTAGGTTAGTGGTGACAGCAGCTTGCAGGGGGGAAGATTATAAATAAGTTGGAAGTTGATTTTGGAAAAAGTGACAGCCATAAGGGACTAATCTCATGCTGAGCACACTTTCAATTACACATTTTGCCTTCCTTCAAATGTGGATTTGGGATGCAGAGATAGTGTAGTGGGTTTAAAACTTTAAATTCAACTGTGGTTTTGTATTCATCTCTTTGTAAACAAACAAATGAAGACATGTTCCGCAACGTAGACTAATCCCGTTGTAGCTTCAATGCTCTGACTTGGTTCCATTATCCCATTCCACCATAGCAGAACTGGCTGACTCAGCCTCAGCCCCAGCCACCGACTGTATTCACTGTCAGGCCGGTGAATACACAATCAGCTGGATCTAGATCAGTACATCTCTGAGGTTGTTTGAGTGCACGGGAACTCAAACATAGCACCAGCCTTGAGAGAGAGCTGGTTTTACAGCGAACATCGGGATCATTTACACAAAGACGGCAACATGGCATGTGTGAAAATGCTCTTCAACACAGTTAAATGCTTCTTCGTTGTTTTTAACTATCATTAAAAACTGTCATCATCGACAAACCTGGGGAAATTCTCTGTATTAAGACTTCAACCTTGAGGCAAGGTTCAGTTAAGTTGTGAACAATGAGCTATTTGTGGTTAAAACTTCTGGCAGAATAGAGTTTTCAAACTAGTCAGACCAGTACTTCATGTTAAAAGAGTCTTTTATTTTCTTTTTTCAAAAGAAAACATTGTAAAGGATGGATTTTAGTGTGTTTTAGGTCTGCAAATAACTATTATTTTCATACATTTTCACACACACACACAAACAAAATATTATTCATCTTAAAACAAAAAACAACTCATTTATTGTCAATTCATTGTTATTGGGTTCTGTGAGCCATCAGCACTGAAAATCAATTGTTTCCTTCAATGTAGTGCGTCACAGTGAATGACAATGAAGGCCTGCCTCGTGGTCTCATGTGAATGCTACTGAAAACAGTTGAGAGTTAGATTTAACAGCTCAACACATAAGCCACGTTAACATTACATTTTTCCAAACTCATCACTTCAATAATCCACATCCTACAAACTGCCAGAGTCTGACACATGACACTGAGTCATAGTTGTGAACTCAACTGACAAAACGTATACACACTGGCTAATAATGAGTAGCCTGATTGTCTCTACAATATCCGAAATCATAATTTCCATTGAGGCGCTGCATGTGAGTCATGCTTGAACATGGAGCTTGACAGGCGTAACAACATTAGCTGGCTGGGCACAGAAAAAGCTTATTTAGATTGGCTTTCCAACCACACAAAGGGACCTTGATTGTGATCCATAATAAGATGTTTACTAACCAACCAACACCATTGTCCATGCAGAACAGAAGCCCCAGCAAGAGAGGACTTCCACGTCACCATAAACTTTGATGAACTGTAAACCAGCTCTTTTGAGTATTGGAAAAGCAAAGGGGAGGAAAACACGCAGTGAGTAAACTATTAAAGAAGCATTAGAGAACTTTTTAGATGAGAAGGAAAAAAAAAAAGAGCTGAAAATGAATGCTATGCTGCTGGCCAACGTTGGAAGAGGAAAGGGAACTGTTTTCCACATTAATCAAAAATGAGTCTTGTGCACTCACAGTCGGCTCCAAGCAATTAGAGATTTACTTCATGTAACCATTACCACAATACACTCATCTGCACTCACCAGCAGCCCAAATGTAACACATAGTCTCTGGATGGCGGGTTAACACAACACAAACCATAAGACTTTGCTAAAACAAGCATTATTATTATTATTATTATTATTATTACACGTAACAGGGACACAGGAGGATTTAACCAGTAAAGACTGCGGAGCAGCTGCAAACCATGTCCTTATATTTAGACCGGCAATTACATTATGCAAAGTTGCACATTGTGCAAAAATAATTGCTAATTTCAGAATTAACCTTTTTAAAATAGTTGCTTTCATTTATTTGAGGAAGGAAAGTCAAAATACTGTAATATATTAAATGTGAACAGGCTGGAGTTTAGGAAAACTGTGATGGAGACGTTCATTTTTCCGACAGGTTTAAAAAAAAAAACATTTAATGGAAGTGCTTGATTATTAAATAGAAATTATAATAATGATATGATTCCCTACATAATGTTTTTCCATTTACTACAGTATCTGCAGAGGGTAAGTGCTATTGTCCCTTTCCCCTTTTTATAGTTTAATGTCGTGCATTATGTCACAGAAAATGTCACAAACTAATTTGCCTGCTGAATGTTGCAGGAATAACCTTTGTTTCCGACTACAGTCAGGATGCAGTGACTAAAGATGACATGTGATGACACGCTCTGACCCAAAAGTTTACAGATAAGTTACCGACTGTGAAAGTGATATTAGATATCTGATATGATATCAGCTCAGCTCAGCTTAGAAAGCACTGCTCAAGTGACACCAGAACAGAAGGACATCACATGAACAGATTATTGCACATAAGTCAGGCGCTGTCAGAGTGATCGTGCAATACTTCTGACAAATAACTCATCTGTCACCGAAACACGAGCACGGGGTGTGAGGAGAGAGATGAACTACTATGAGCAGGCACAGACTGTGACCACTCAGCCTTCACTGTGATCCTTGAGTCAACATTTACACTCTGCATTGTCTGCTGGAGGAGCTGAAGCAGCACGTGAACCACAGAAGGAAGAATTGTTCCTGTGTGGACACTAACAGTGATAATGACAGACAATAACAACAAAATGTCCCTGTTTTTGATCAGCACAATCAAACATATGTCCTTTTAGAAATCGAGCCATAAAACCAGAGTCTGCAGCAGTCGCTCCGCAGATTTGAAGGCCATATAAAAGCTGTAATTAGTGAGTTTGAGGTGCTCTTACCTCAGGTAGGGTGAGCTGTCCCTCCGCTGACTCCCCCTCTGCAGGTGTTGCTTTGCCTGATGTGTGGCTGTCAGCGGGTGTCTTTAAGTCACTCTGTGGGATAAAACGATACAGGAAGGGGGTTAAGTTTAGAGGCGGCATCTTTTCCATGCTACCAACGAACACGGCAGGACATGCAAATATCTGAATCTTCATCCCTGTCACCTCGCAGACGGGATTACCTGAAACAATCCCTGCACCAGATATCAGAAAACAAATAACAATCGATATGATGCTTAGCCTCAACGCTTCAATAATACAGGTAACATGGTGTAAAGAGAGATGTCTGCTACCAATATTATGAGAAACAGACATGAGTGAGGTCTGGAAATGAGTACTTTGTTTTTAAAATGGCTGCTTACAAATGCATCAGTGAAAAATGTCTTTTAAACTAAGGGCCGGGTCATACTTTGTGTCTGTTTGAGGACAAATGTCCCCTTGGGTCAGCGTGACGTATACATTTTGTCATCCACATATTTCCACAATGGCTCAGATGAACATGGAGACACCTTGAGCTTGTGCACAGGGACATTCTAAAACGCTTAACGTGACGTGACAAAGGTCAACGTAGCTTTAACGCCTAAACAGCGATCACTCATCACTTCTCCAGTCATGTCCACTTTCACCTCTGAAAAAATCAAAAACGGAAACCCCAATATTATGGATGCTGTTGTTAAGTATCTGTGGATCTTTGTTTCTTACAGACACACTCGGACGTTGGGCTACATTAAGCGTTTTTCTCCATAATGAGCACCTATGGAGAGGGAAAAGCTTAACGCAGACAGCATCCATAATACTGGGGTTCCCGTTTTCATTTTTGGAAAGGCGAAAGTGGACATGATTAGAAATGTGGTGATGATTGATCGCTGTTTTTGGACATTAAGCTACGTATAGCTTTTTCACGTCACATTAAGTGTTTTAGAATGTCCCTGTGCAGATAATGTGTGCTACCTACTCATGCTCCATGTAGCACAACACTTTTCAGTCCAGTCGTGGGGTGCTGTTGCTACAGTCAAATAAGACAACTAAGAAGACAGTGGAAACGTGCTAGAGATTATATGAGGAGGTTTAGCCAACACCCAAACATCTACAAAGGAAACCAAGACAAACAATTGAGAGTCCTTTCCTGGTGAGAAATTGCCACTTGTGAATGGAATGATAGATCAGGACGACTTAAGTGTGAACAGTTCTGCTCAGGTTGTGACAAAAGTAATGTTAGGAGAACCTCAATACAACCAAAAGAGAACGTTCTACAAAGGTT
Source organism: Solea senegalensis (assembly GCF_019176455.1). Classification (NCBI taxonomy): domain Eukaryota; kingdom Metazoa; phylum Chordata; class Actinopteri; order Pleuronectiformes; family Soleidae; genus Solea; species Solea senegalensis. Next base: position 11,803,121 of record NC_058030.1, on the reverse strand, counting down.
GAATGAAGGTTGTGAGTAGTAATGCAACGTCTACTTTTTATTCACAAATATGTATCACACAACATGCACACTCCGTCACCTAAATCTCTCCCACCAGACAACACAGCCAGGTAGGAACCAAAAACACGAGGTTGTTCTGTATCATATACAATGCACACAACTATTATATTTAATAGCCTATAAGAAGATATAATATGCTTGATTTGTAATTATGTGTGTGTAAATTCTGGGAACTGAATGTGCAACCAAAAGCTGACCTTAAGAGAATGTTAGGAAAACTTTCAGAACGTTCTGGAAACCAGAAATTGTTAGCTGGAGTGTTGTTTGAAAGAGGTTAAAAAAAACCTCATATGGACTGATATTGTCACATGGAAGTTCAAAGTTGATATCAGTATCATAATGGACACAAAAAGGTTTATCGAGCCATCCCTACCTTGCAGTATCCAACGAGCTGCTCTGCGATGCCGTTGATGTGCAGCGTGTACTGGTGCAGTCTGCGCTGGTACCTGAGGGCAGCGAGCTGCGCCTCGTTCTGTAGCGCGGACACCTGGGCCAACAGGAACTGCTCCCTCCTGTTCCACCTGAGCCTCGCCATCCGGGATTCATGCTCCAAAGCGGCGCTTTTCTCCTCCAGCGCGTCGGTGACGGCACGGAGCGCGTCCACGCAGCAGTGCTGCTCCACTTTGTTGGAGTCTTCAGAGGACAGCGGGAGTCCGCATCCTCTCTGACAACAGGCGCCTTCACCTCGGTGACACGCGTCTGGCTTCGTTTGCGACGCCATCATCATCCCGCCTGAGTTTACTAAAACTTTATCCCCGCAAGAAGTTTGGCAGTCAGCGCACATAGTTTGCGCATGCAGCCTCTGTAGGCGCCACACAGTTACTCTACAAGTGTGAACACATGAAGAGTGAACGCACTGAGGAGCGTGGAACAGGACACACTGCGCAGGTCACACTGATGTGATGTGAGGGGCAGCAACACTTCAGTCAGTCACAGCAGGAACTCAAGTTAAAACTGTTCAACTTCCCTCTACTCACTCATAGGACAAGCAGTGTGAATTAACATATTCATTATGACAAGTGTCATTTCACTTTTCCACAACGTCATCTGTAAACCCTAACTTACAAATGGTAGGGTTAGTGACGTCATTTCCAAGGATAAATCATTATAAATTGGGGGTTTACAGACAGTGTTTTGCAACTGATTGAAAGATGACTAGAAATTACATTTTTAAAACTTCTTTATGGGCAGTAAACATTTTACACATCTAAAGCAAAACATTCACAGCAGTTGTCTGTTGTGTCTCAAAGTGTGTTTGCACAGTGTATTAATATGTTGAACCGTATCAATTAAAAATATATATCGTAACTTAGGTTGTTGACCGATTATCGCGACATAATTTTCCATCTTGGTCATAAATATTATGTATTGTATGTAATGTTTTGCTTCATTTGTGAAAGAAGAAGTGTTTATTGTAAGAAGTGTTTATTGTTTACCTTTTTATAAAGAAAATGAAAAAACATAAAAAAAATTCAAAGCTCAGTCTGAGATTTTATCATGATTATATTATTCATATTGATTGATTTGAAACTTCCTTTTAATCATTATCATATGTATGTCCATATTGCCCTGTCCTGTGTGACCTGAGGATAATAGTAAATATGACTGTCTAATTATAAATATCATACTTTGTCCTTGTGAGAATGAAGTTCTGGATCTCTGAGAGGGATTGAATTAACAATTAAATGTTACCCCTGTTTGACATAGATTCACTTCTCCCTGATCAGAGTCGTCATACATCCACATCACACCTTTACCTGAATTAACATGTACAATTTCAGTTTGGCTTAATTGCATGTAGCTGAGAAAAGGTGCTGTGCATTACTGATCCTCTCCAGCAGAGGTCTCTCATTCTCACACACAAAATTCTTCACTTTTTCCAAACACAGACTGAAGCAAACTCCGTTGACAACCTGACACAGTCCAGACTACGACTGATATGATCATTAGGTGGTTTTAATTTTACCTCCTCTTAACCCTGTAAACCCTCTTTTTAGCTCAGGTTCTGCAAGTGATGGTGTGTCAGGGAAACCTGTCTCAAGGGGTCACTGCTCTTTTTTCCCCAGTGAAAGCCCAGCTGTAACACAATCTCTGCACAGAGTCCTTCACTTATAAAGCCTTCCTGCACCGGTCCGAGGCTCAGCCTCACTGTCTGACACAGCATGACATATTGCAGGCATCTCAGTGAGGGCATCACATTTCAGCTTCTCCCAGCGATGGTGAAGTCTGTTTCTACTCTGCTCTGCACCACTTTAAAGTGTGTTTTGTGTTGTCTGAGCTGTCAAAGAACAGGTGTAGGTTTACAAAGACAATCTGTGCTGTAAAAGCATGCACACTTAGGTCAGGAGAATGTGTTTCCTTTCCCCCGTCAATCACTGAAAAACAAAATATTAGCTCTAATATTACGAAAAATGTGATATTAGATGAAGGAGGAGGTGGACTGATCTGCTTAACAAACACACAGGTTGTGAGTGTGTATTGGAGAAAGTGTTACACTGCCACCTGGAAACAAATATATCACACAGGCCATGTGTTTGCACTGATAAGCCTGTGAATCAAGAACAAGTAAAAAAAAAAAAAAGATATCTCTTTCTTTTTGTTCTCTCCGTGATCTGATTTCAGTGAATAACCATTAAGACCCAAAGCGGTGACCTAAAGCTCAGCAAGAACCTTAAGTCTGATTTATTTGGTCCGACCTAATCCATGAAGAGAAGCGATATCAATCTACCTTTCGTCTGCTGGACACCCGACAGAAGACAAGACTGCAACAGCTGTTTCTGCATGAAAAACTAGACAGAGTTAGCTTTATCTGTAATGGACAGATTGGAACACTATCGCTGATATATTTGGCTCTAGTTCACTGAAGAATCACCTTTTCCTGGAGAATCTAAGGGCAAAATATCCACTCCACATGAATTTTTGCCGCTTTTTTCTGCAAATTCTCGAGTTTATAATCAAAGGAGCTCATAAATCATCCGCGATCCTCAACTATTTGATATGTGAGAGCTGAACCGCTGCTTTGAATACTGCACACATAACTGGTCTGAAGTTTGAGTCGTGTGAATGATACTTTAATCTGCAGCACAGCAGCCACTACGGACATGGGTGATTTTTATGAAAAAAAACCCTCAGGGGATTTGACACTGCATCACATCTAAAGGCAGAACGAAAGGCACCTGGGAGACGCTGCAATCCAAGCCTGCTTAATAACCCTGCTCACATCCTTTGACAAATTTGCTACAAGTAAAGTGAAACTCTGGACATGCTATAGAATATTCCTCTGTGATCTCGGCTATAATCTCACAGTAGCAGGAATAGTTCAGATTGCGCCCATGCAGACTCTTTCATTCATGACTCGTGTGTTTGGATGTTTGGTTTCTTATCTCTCATCCTTTTCTGGTTACATAAGACCTTCAGCTGTTGACAGCGTGATGCTAGAAACTGCAAACAGCCACAGAATTGTTTACCTCTGAATCTCAGCTTTTTACAGGCAACATGGATGAATGCTGTTAAACACACTGAATATTTAGTCTAAGAGTGTGTCACTCTTCACCACATTCTACTCCACGTACTATTCTGAATCATGTGAAAGACAGAAGACATTACACTAGTGGTGATACTGAAGTGTTTTGAGAAGAAGAAAAAAGCCATATTATAGTTGACTACACCTTTATTGTTCCTTATCCAGCCAACGAGAGGTTCCACTTCCAGCCCTCACATGTACCATTCACGTCCAGCACAGCACTGAACTTCAGCAATCAGCCAAACATGCCGCCAGTGATGCTATCAAATCACAACCATTGTTTGCAGGAGACTGCAGGACCACTTCTGAACTTGTGAGTGAGATTTCTCTGAGTCAGAGATAGGATTTTTCCGTCAAAAAAAACTCACCCCAAGACTTCATATGAAGCAAAACATGATGCCAAGCCGCTTGGGCACACATTAGACTTGTCTCATGTACAGATGTCCCTCAGAAATGGAATGTATTTCATATGAAGCCAGAGGTCGAGAAGTTGCTATGATGTGATTTGTTGCAAAAGCGATGTAAACTCTGTCTCCAAAGTCATGCAGATTTTTAATGCAGAGCCACTGCTTTGACTCAAATGTCAAAGCTCAAGGCTTCCATGCATTTGGCAACTGTTCTGATGATTTGTTGCATGAAGGAAAACTGGCAAAAGCACTTTGTGGTTGATGTCAGAATGTAGAAGATGCTTGGTCAGCATCAAGAAGTGAATCACAGGAATTCAATACGCAGCATTTGTTGTTGAGGGAAATGAAAATTTGAAATGGTGCAACCAGAGTTGGGTAAAGATAATACAAATATATTGATATATGATAAATGACAAATGATCAAATGTAATAAAGTTAAGATACTGTGTTAATAAAATGCCAGAAATAATGGCGTGGAAACATCGCCATGACCTTTGGATGGGCTCTCACTGTCAACATGGACGCCTTTGCTTATCTCCGGTTAATACTAAGATAATTAAAAAAACAAAAAAAAACAAAGAGGAAATTTACTAGATTACTGTTGTTGGAGCTAGACAAGTTGTCTTATTAGAAAGTATGCATTAGCCACAGATGAATCAGACATTGCACAATTATTAGAGGGCATGAAAGTCGCTATTATTCACTGTTCGTGTTAATAGTGACTCTCAAACCCAGAGAGTTGAAATGAAAATGTTCACAGGAAATAACATTCTTTACAAAGCACCAGCTGGTACCACTGAGGTCCTCGTGATACAGTCAAAACAAAAGCACTTTTAATTTTAGGTCACTGACATGGAGCAGCTTATATTATCAGTTACTACATTGACCCAGATGTTTTGGCCTTGATCACCACACAGATGTACAAATACAACCAGACTGACGACTGTTACACTTCGTTTGTTGCTGTTCTGTATTGGAAATAGTGAGTTTGATATGTTCACCCGTTCCTGCGGTTTGCTTTACATTCAGTTTTGCAAATATGGATCCATTAAAACGTCCCAACACGCTTCAAACTTACGTATGCAACAAAGTCAACATGCACACAATTTTAAAGTGGTAGCCTATTAATAGCTCGATTAATGTTATGATTCTGAAATAAGCACAGATTGCGGAACAAACCAATCTATTATTCTTCATAACATCCATAGCATATTAGATAGCGAAACAATATCAATTGTTGAATACATTATTTTCAGCATGACATAAATAGCTAATTGCTCGATGATGCTTGTTATAAAATCAAGTACGTGAAAGGCTGAGATTTGCTTTGACTGTATCTCTGTAGCTATCTCCGAGTTTGTGCTTCATTTAGAAAATAACAAAAAAAAAAGAAAATACCACTGAATTGCAAGTAAAGAAAGACAAAGACATTTTTATAAACACATACACTTATCAGTCACGGCCACTTGTTTACCTTAAGCTATGGAATGCACTGTTGATGTTTCAGCCGACATTTTAAACATGTTAAACGGCCGACCTGTACACACAGTGTAATGTCACACTTTCAGTCACAATCCATTATCAAACAAGTTACTTTGAAAGATAAGTGCAATTGTTTATATAAGGCATATTTAAAAAGTTGACAAAACTCCTTTGACACAGCTCCAGAGAGGCTTTTTTCGTGGATAAATAAGGGATGTCTTTGTCCAGTTCCAATTTTTTTTTCTCCAGTCCAGTTCTCTTTTCCCACAAACACATTCTAGAGGGGAAGAGTTGGAATATGACGTCCTGGGTTATAGCGTGGAACCAGATTGTGGAAAGTCCCAAAGTCTTTACAGGCGTCAACCACAGAGTCTCTTTTTTCACGAGAAGTGAAGACAAAGATGGCGCTACATTCAGAGGTTGAGGCAGAGAAGAGCCACCATGAGGAGGACGAGTATGTTGAGGGACTGGGCCGTCATCACAGCTCCACCTGAGAAACACACAGACACAGAATATTAAAGCTTAACTATAAAACAGTTTGTCCTAAACATGTCGTTATGATATTGAAACTAATTGCACAAAAAAAGAAACACCATTCATGTTTATATTGGTCTCCTGAGAGTCTTGATTTACAATGTTTTTCAACTGGGGCAGAGTTAAAAAGTAACAAATCAATTTACAGCACAAAGGAACTGCATTATTCTGTAGCCAAAAGAATGAGGAGAATAGCACTGACCCACTCTCTACTGCTGCATCTTGCTGCATACAGTGACCACATGGGACACGAGAGTCCATTGTGTAAGACTATAGACTGCAGGGAGTAACAAATGTAGGACTTTCAGGGAACGATGACTGCGGCCTTAGGATTCCACAAACTGATGCAATTCTTTAGTCACCTTCTTTGCTTTATACTCCACCATGAGGGGGGCGGGGTTCACTGGTGTCCAGCTGGCATATGGTGAAAGGTGGGGTACACCCTGGATGCCAGTCCATCACATGGACACACAGAGACAAACAACCATTCACTGTCACACCTACAGTCAATTTAGAGTGTCCAATTTGCCTAATCCCCAAATCTGCATCTTTTAGGACTGTGGGAGGAAACTGGAAAACCCAGAGAAAACCTGCACACACACACAAGAACATGCAAACTCCATGCTGAAAGGCCCTCGTTCTAAATGGGTTGCAAACTTTGTGTCTTCTTGCTGCAAAGGCGAGAGTGTTAACCACTACAACAACCGTGTGGCTGGACGTCAATCTTGTATAAATCCAATTCAAAACGTAAAATGCACTCTGTAGCTGGTTTGTTCATTCAGGCTGCTGTAGATGACAGTGTCCATAAAGCAAGAACCTTGCCTAAAGTACAAATAAAATGATTATTCTAAGGCTACAATGACACGTTCATTTTAAAGCAATTACACTTATATTAATATTTTTGTTGGTGGTATATTCAACTTTAGCTAATAAACTAATAAACCCACACAGGACGTTTTCAAATTTGCTGCCGATTAAAAATAACAAAAGTCCATTTCCCCTCTATTATGTCCAACTCACTCGTCCATCAAACAAACGATCATACTTCACACTTGATGTCTCATATTATATCACATCTGTATGGAGATCTCCATAAATGCCCCTGTATTTTTCATTGCCCTGCATCTAAAATCCTTTACAGCTTAAATTTCCAGGTCTGTGAAATCAAGCTGTACGGCTTAGTCTGTGCTGAATGATAAGGGATATGAAAAAAAAGCCACAGGAGGGCTTTTCCTCCTCTCATCAAGATCAATTACAGAAGCTTAAGGCCAATTCTATCCCGTCATCTTGCAATCAGTCCATCAGCCAGTGTGAGGATCCAGTCACTGCGCTATCGAGGCTTTGGTCACGAACTGTTAAGTTTCCCATCTTGGCTCTCCAATTCAAGGTATGAAACCTGAAGTGACAGCTCTGCTCAGGCCCATGGGAACCCTCACTCTCACTGTGACAAATGATTAGCTACCACCAACTCTGAGCCACTTGCAGCAAAGGAAGGCCAGGATTGAACAGTCACAGTGTGATACTTCAGCATAGCATGATGAATTTCTTTATTTTTATTAAACTGAGGTGAAACTAAACCTGTTTGAACATTTTCATTCTCAATAACTAAATGGAAGAGGTCATCCAACCGAAAATATTAAAGAAAATAAAGGCAGACTCATTCCTCTAAACTAGTGCTTTTCATAGAAATCTCACAGAAATCTTTTCATCGTCATTACAGAACAAGGACATGTATTTTTTTAGTCAAACTTAAGTATAATGTCTACAATAGATTAGACTAGACTTCAGTTATCCCATTTTCTTGTTGAGCAGAAAAGAAAAGTACTAAATAGTAATATAATAAGTAAACAATAAAAAAAGGAATTTAAAAAATGTAAAATAAAAAAATAGGATTTACTGAATCAATTTGATTCCAATTCACAAGTTCACAAATTGATTCCATCTCAGATTCAATTGGATTTGATTCTTTTATAGTTATTTTAGGTTCTTTTTAGTGATAAAATATACAGCCTACAAGCACACCAGACAATTTGAAGTAATCACCACATTGTCCAGCAGAGGGTGTTGTGAGCAAAGCCTGCATCCATGCCCTCCTTGCTCCTCAAAGAAAGAAAACAGATGTGATGCTGTTTTGCACTAACAATGGAGGACACAAACTAAGTACTATTGAGCAGACAATCAAACAACAAAGCATCTGAAAAGTTGTGTGTGGAAATATTTGTGGTTCTTTTGTAACAAAAAAAACTTAAATAGCCCATAATGTGAGGAAGAAGAACTCTGAGCGGTGGAGTATAGGGTGGTGAAATTGTTGCAGCACAGTAGTAAATGACACTGAGGTAGAAAACTGCTACGCTGGAAAGAAAATGACACCATGTTGTGTTATAGTGAAACAACTTTGAAATGGGATTCTTTGGTCGAGCACAGCAGATACAAATCAAACAGGAAGTGACGAGCTGACTTGAAGTTAACAATAAGTGTTCACAGCTAACATTCACAGGTTAAATAACCTAGCTACTACAAAGAACCCCGAACGTTACACGGAACAGGAAGTAGCCAAGTCCAAGTCTGGGCAAATGAATATAGGCACCATGCTTATCACATAGTTTCACAGAGAGTATGTAGAAATGCACATTTGAAATACATGGATCAGAAACACTGCCCATCCCTGGTGACCTTGATCATCTTGCAAGATACAGGAAATGGCATAAAGATCGATTCGAACCTTTTAAAACCAGCCCTGCAAAATATGATTCAAATATCAAACACAGATATGCACTAAATTCCTGGGTGAAGTCATCGCTGAGGTCTGTCTTTGTTACCTGTGATGTGGATTCGCGCCACAGCCCCGTCTCCTCCTTCTGTGTGTGCCCGCACCTCCACAATATAGTCTCCATCTGCATGCAGGGGAAGATCTATGTTCCGCCTACTTGTTGTGTACAGTATGCCTGTGGAGTGACCCTGCTGCCTGTACAGCACCTGGACACGTATACACATAGCAGGTATGAGATATGTTGCCACGCAGCAGCTCATAATGTCATTTCAGAAAGATTGAAATTGTAATACATTAACAAAGTAGAAGTGGACTCACTTTGTAGCCATCGACTGGTGACTCGTTATCCAGCGATTCAACATGTTCCCAGGCAATATTTACGGACTGACCCTTTAATTTCTTACCTAGTATTTTTGGCGGCCGAGTCGGAGCTGGCAAAAGACACAGAAGGCGTAATGAGTAACAGCTGACACAATAAAGGTTGTGTTATCAGTGCAACTTCTGCTGCTGTAAAGAACAACGTACGGCGTTTCTTGGTGTGGATCTGCAGGTGTTCACTGGGCGGCCCGAATCCTGCAGAATTGTAGCCCCTAACCTCAATAAGGTAAATGGAGTCAGGATTCAAGCCCTCCAGCCTGGTGTGGTTCTCTTTGCCAGACACCACCACCTTATGGGCCCCACCCTCCCCATCTTCCTGACTCCTCCAGTACTTCACCTGTGGGACACATAGAGACATGTTGGATTTGCATTGCAATCAATCTTCAGCTCAATATTCACTGTGTTGCAGATCTACTGCTGAAATATTCTACTCAAGTAAAAGTACCACTATTTTGATAAAAGTTTACTTAAATATGTACAAGTAAAAGTTCTGGTCTAAAATGTTACTCAAGTTAGGATAAAAAAAGAAGTACCTTAGTTAAAATTTACTCAGAGTAAAAGTTACTTTTTTAACAAGGTTGGGGTTCTTCCTTGTGTCGTGCAAAAAGGACAAGGGGACACACATCTCACATTAATGGTCTTTAATTAAAGGCAAACCTTTACAAATTAAAGTGCTGACACAGAAACACAATGTATAGCGCCAATTCAACTGTCCTCATCATTCACTGCCAAAGTTTCCAGTGCATTTTTTTTGTTTTATTTTATTTTATTTAATATTTTTCAGGCCAACATTTTTTTTTTTTACAAGTACACAAAAAACCTACTCAATTACAGTAATATGAGTAAAACCACTGTCTAAAATGGAGTATTGGCACCATGAAAATATGAATCTAATGCAAGGACGACAGCTTAAATTTTCAAACGTGTGTATGACATGTTTTAATTGGTGCAGAGAGAATAAATTGTGTGCAGCCTCTGTGATTATTGCATCAGTAAAACTATGTGCTGACCTGGTATCCATCGATGTTGTTCTGCAGGAGGGGCAGCCACGAAACAATGGCCTCTGTGGCAGAGAGAGCTCGGGAGTCAACGCTTACAGGAGCGTCAGATGGAACTGAGGAGACAGGTCGTGTGATAAACAGGTTATTGTGAAGCGACAGCTTTTCAAGGATTTGTCCTTTAGCGATACATTTTGTCTGGCATGCAGTACATAAAAGTGAAACCCAGCATATTTTATATGAATATACTGTTTGGCATGATATCGACCTGAACCATGCAAAATAATGGACCTTGAACACAACATATCTAGTGCCTCCTGTCCTCAGTAATGTAATTTTTCCCTCAGTGGTGCATCATTTGAGTAAATCTGAATTAATCGCTGTAAGAAACGAGTGACGTGAGAGAACTCCATCTTCAAGCACACTCACTACACGAGACCATCGGACACTTTTCTGTGAATTACAGGCCAGTCTTATGCTACAACTCTCCTTGAGTAATGAAATGCCACACTGAGCCTTGAACCATCACATAACGCCAGTGTGTTTAAAACAGAAAAACAATAAAGAATGGCGATAAGCAACATGCACACAAAAACAAATGCTCACACAAGCATGGAGACAGAGCGCTTTGCAGGCTAAACTATAAAACTGCTCAGACTCTACCATGGCAACGGGGCATCTCTGTAACCCATCACGTCTGGTTTGCAAGGCGTTATCTTAACTGTCTGTCAATGGAAGTTAATAAATAGGCTAAATGCTTTGCATCCTTGGGCGAATTATCAGCTTTCTGGTTCATGCTACGTAGATCATGATAATCCCTCAGCAAGGAAAGAGAAAGAGGATAAGATGGGTTCACTTTCAGGGGGTATTAAAATTCCTCCCAACTATACATGAGAACGCCTATTAAAGCGCTCCAGCTCCATTTAAAACCTCGGTGGTGATAAGTAGCAGACACTGACAGATTGAAATGGCAGAGTGTTGGCATGTTGAAGAATTCCTTCTTCTCTGGGATGCTGAGAAAACACGATCGGGTCAATCTTTGACACCGCTGTGAGATTATATTTGGCAAATTTCCCCTTCTGTGAGTCAGTGTGAAGTAAGAGTTGTGAATCACACGAGATCTTACCGTCCTGTGCAGAATAAATGACTGCCGTTAGGCTGTAGGGTCCCTCTCCTTTACTATTGAATGCTTTGACTTTGACTAGGAACTCCGTCATGGGTGGCATGGAGGACTCTTTGTGGACATAGTGGCTGGCCTGTGGGTCAGCCACGATCACCTTCCTCCACTCGTAATCTTCTTGAGGTTTGAAGGCAACGATGTAGCCAAACTTTGGTCCATAGTAGTACTGTGGCTGTACAGGCTGAGAACAAAAACATTCAAAATGATTTAAAAATGACTGAAACTGTTTTATCTAAACACATATTTTAATCCTGGAATAAAACTTCACATCCTGTCAGATTTCACTGTGAATATCATCCCCTGATATCCACGATATTTAGTAAGTAAAATGTAAAATGACTGCATTCTGTGATCTAAACGCAGCGAACTGCAACACTTTACTGGCTCATCCTTTCTAATGTGTGCTTACACCTCATTTCCTCTGCTGGCACTCGTCGTTTTATCATCACACCATATGTCCAGTAAGTCACGTGTGCATTTGTCATCACTAACCCCTGAACACATTGCCACATCATCCAGCTGCTCTGGAATTGAATGGCCACGCCTCAGCCAAGCAAAAAGCAAATTAGCCTTGAAAGATTATTTATCGACGGCTGCAGCGGGGAAATGGAGGATGATGGTTCAGCTCAGTTACTGAGGTTTATATTGATTGTGATTGTTTGGTATTATCCGACGCTTATCCTTATCGCTATCCATTTCCTCTGTGCTCAGCGGTCTGCTGTCCTTTAAAATGACAACAAGTTAAATAATAATCATGTGCATCGATCAACAATCTGCAGTCTCTTTTGTTTATGTCCTTGTATCCTTTATTTCCTTGTAATTCATACTGGTTTACTTGTGTAAGACTTCACGTATTTCTATAGTAATCACTACGGAAAAGCTTGGCAATAACAAAGGAAAATGGGTGTGGGACATAAAAGAGGGTGAATGTCAACTTTCTTATATGGTTATTGAAAATTCCTTCCTCCAATAAATTTGATTCAGCCTAAGCTTTCAGCAGATGCGACCACGCGCATCTTCTTTGACACGAACCCTTGTGCTCAGCAGAAACTTCAGACCTACCGTCCACGTGATGGTCAGTTCTCTGCTCGTCCCTCCGCCCCCGCTGATGTCCGAGGGAGCCACCACAGGAGCTACAGTGGGACAGCAAGAGTAAAAAAAATCTGAGACCACATGCAAAGAACCCACACAAGCAACGCCAACCAACACAACCTTTCCCTGGCAGCACTACTGACACATCCCTCCTCTACAAACACAATATCTGTGTCTCCCCTGCTGCCAAACGCAACACCTTAATGTCCATGTGGAAACCTTGCCACCGAGGCAGACAGAGAGGCAAAAGCTCCCTTGTTTTGCCTTAAGTCTTGAGGCTCCCTTTAAAATGGTGATTATTTTTTAAGAGAGGTCAGTGTAGGCCTGTGATTTTCATTTCATAATTGAATTTCAGTATATAGTTTCAGCAAAGTGCTCATTTGTAGAGGTTTGTGTGGTGAGTTTGGCAGGACGCTCCTGCTGTATGAAGTGCCGCATGATGGTATTTCTGCTGACTCATTTTTTTTTTACAGCAGTACTTAACATAAGTAAACAGTGCTATAATAGAATGATATTACAATGGAAAGCTGGACTGTACTCACACATTTCCATGACCTTTCTAACTTTCTCTGACTCTGCGTCAAACAAACCTCATGTACCGCATGTTTCGCCTCAAGTTAGGACACAGTTCAATCTTACTTGCTTCCAGGGTTTTGACTTTAGGTGATGGGTTGCTTGGCTCTCCTGTACCCAGAGTGTTGCTGGCAGTCACTCTGAACTCATATTCAGTCCAGGGGAACAGATCCACCACCGTAGCTGTCTCTGTATTTCCCTCAACATCTGCAGGAGCTGAGGAGAAATGCACAGATCTTACAAGGCACATATTAAAACATACACATCAAACTGCCTGCAATTCAACAAACATATCTTTAAAACAATAATGAATGTCCATTTTTGTCTTTCAGGCACAACCAAATTATATTCCTGAGAGACATTAACAACTATGTAGGTCTACGGCAAACCAAATAGTGACTCAGAATTAAGGTAACAGTGTTTATTTGATCAAATGTAATGTGGTGTTCTCACATGTCGTGGCGTTCTTCCACACATCCTTTGTGAAGGAATCCCTGTACTGGATGCTGTATTTGGAGATGGGGCTGTGATTGTCTGCTCCACGGCTCCACTGCAATGTCACGTTAACGTCAGTTTTGTTTATCACTCGCAACCCACCTGGGGCACCCGGTGGACCTGAGGTAAAGAATGAGAGACATGTTACAAAAGGCGAGCGAATAGAAATCGCAGACTATGTCAGGGTTTGCCATTCAACCTGTAGACATAGAAGACAGCCAGAACTGACATTGGTCAAATCATATATATGAGACAAAGACGGTGATGAAGCTTCCCCTCTCCTCTAAGAGTGGGGAGCGAAAACAGCAGTTGTGACATTATATAACTCAATGTAAGGATTGGAATACTGTGCTGACGTCTGTACAGTACAATATCATAGGGATTTATTCTCAGAATTGTTCTAATTCACAGACACGTGGTAACATAATATACTGTATTTCAACACAGTTCCAGGTGAGACTGTAATATTAAGCTACAAACACACACACACCCGTCATGTGAAAAAAAATCCCTCTTTCTCAAAAGCCTACTAATAACAAGCTACAGGTGCAGAGCTGTGTTTTTAGCCTGGACAATCTCCTAAAGCTGATCTGCTTCCTCATCTGCTGTGATAAATGGATGTCTTTCATCTCTCCCTTTTCTGCGCCACAATCTGTTGGCATTTGGCACTCCATGAGGAGCCGCCCGGGGCCTGTGTTTTGGTCCCACTCAGGGAAACGTCACAGTCAGCCGCTGTGCCTTCCACCTGGCCATCTGTTAACACCTGCATTGAGAGCAGCGGTGGTGGCAGCACACCCGGCGCACAACAGGGGTCACTGGCAACCAGCGAGATCACAGCGGGAGTTCTTTGGTTCCTATCGAAAAAGATTTGTTGTCCGCCAACACTGGGGCTGTTTGAAGGCACGCTCTCACTCATCAGGTGGTGGAGGTGAAAACAAAGCCTGATGAATCACCCAGGAGGTGAAATACAGTAAATGAGGAAGTGTCGCAACATTCATTTTGATGATATCTGCGGGGCTGAAAGAACAAGTGCTGAAATCAACAGCAGTCTGTATCACAATGCTGCGGTGAGTGAGATAAATCTACAGTGTCACAGAAATAACAACTGAAGCTCACACCGAAATAACAGGCGTGTTCAATTTTTATGGTCTTTTGAGTTGGCTCATGGAACAGAGCTGATATTGTGCATAAATGTAAGATGATGTGCAATCTAAACAACATGTAGAATCCAGACGTGTGCATATAAAAATGATTTGACCTCTTTGCTATATTCTTTGTTGCAGTGTTTTCTGTGTGTTTCGATCTCCTGCATACCAACACTATGCATTTCCAGCACTCTCTCCCTCTTTCTCTCAGTCGGCTTCACATGGAGTCTTGGGGTTGACAGATTATCCAGCACAACAGGCTACGGTCTAGTTACTCTGAAGAGATTTACTTCTCTTCAAACAAGCTCTGTCGAATGTGCAGAATTTGTGCTATCCCTTTCTGTCACTTTTTTCCCGCACAGGCACCACAGGCAGCTGCATATATTTGTCTTGATATATTTTTTTTTTTTTTTTCTGATGGGTTGTGTAATTCTTGGTAATTCAACAAAACTAATGCTCCAGTGCTTTTCTCTTCAATACTGAATCTTCATTCATAATAGGGCTGCAACTAATTATTATTTTCTCTTTATTATTACCTGTTAAGTCCATAAAATGCAAAGGAAATGTGGAGAAAAAAAACGCACAAAATGACAATGCTCTGAGTTTTTTTTTGTGCGCAAATCAAATATGTTTGGTTTACTGTCAAAAAGGAGCAAATACACCAGAATGCATGAAATAGAACTTGTTTTAAAAGCAGATGATAATAATCGGATTCATCAGACCTCTGTGAATTCAAGAGGGGCACAGATAAAAAGCAGAATACAACAGAGAATAGTGTATTCTTGTACAGACCGACTTCTCAATGGTTTGACCTGTTTTCAAATCTTTGAGAAATGCACATGCTGTGCTGTACATGACTGTAAATGAATATGTAGAGCAGCACCAATCACAACAAACTCACCCCTAACAACCAGATGGGCAGAGGCGGTAATGTTGTCAACAGGGGTCTGTGCAGTGCAGGTGTAGCGTCCAGCGTGCCTCAGCTGGGCCTTTTTAATCAGCAGCTCACCATTTGAGCTCCCATTCTGAAAAAAAACCCAACAACAAAACAGTCAACATCTGTTTTAGTAGCAAACACGGTAGGAAGGAAATCATGGAATGGAATATGGAACCTGAAAGGTAATAATGTGAGATCAGAG